>NC_046167.1:44411296-44473796 GCF_011064425.1 Rattus rattus
AGACACCATAAAAAACAATTATTAGGGAGGTATCAAATACGAAAGAACAGACAATAATTAATATACAATTTTCAAAATTAACTGAACAATAGTGGTCACATTCTCTAAACAACACACACACACACACACACACACAAGATTGGTTTAAAAATCAGATATTCCTATTTTTGTTGTTAGAGGTGGAATTATGTTTGTGTGGCTCTCTTCTTTTGGGTTTGTTGAAATTAGATTACTTTCTTGCTTTTTTTAGGGTGTAGTTTCCCTCCTTGTGTTGGAGTTCTCATTTATTATCCTTTGTAGGGCTGGATTTGTGGAAAGATACTGTGTAAATTTGGTTTTGTCATAGAGTATCTTGGTTTCTCCATCTATGCTAATTGAGAGTTTTGCTGGATATAGTAGCCTGGGCTGGCATTTGTGTTCTCTTAGGGTCTGTATGACATCTGCCCAGGATCTTCTGGTTTTCATAGACTCTATTGAGAAGTCTGTTGTAATTCTGATAGGTCTACCTTTATATGTTACTTGGCCTATTTCCCTTACTTCCTTTAATATTCTTTCTTTGTTTTGTGCATTTGGTGTTTTGACTATTATGTGTTGGGAGGAATTTCTTTTCTGGTCTAATCTATTTGGGGTTCTGTAGGCTTCTTGTATGTTTATGAGCATCTCTTTCTTTAGGTTAGGGAAATTTTCTTCTATGATTTTGTTGAAGATATTTACTGGCCCTTTAAGTTGGGAATCTTTGCTCTCTTCTGGACCTATTATCTTTAGTTTTGTTCTTCATGTTGATGAATTGTATAGGTATTGTCTTCTGCAATGGATTCTTGATGTCGGTTTATGGAGAACAACCTATAGACTTACCAACAGTCTAGGTTATTTGAGGGTTTCCATGAACTCCTTTAGTCAAAACTCAATTAGATGCAACCCAATCCTTACAATAAAAGCTTCTGTAGTAGTTTAAATATGCTTGGCCCATAGGTACTGCTAGGAGATGTGACCTTATTGAAAGAAGTATGTTATGGTGGGGTGGGCTTTGGAAGTTCCTTCCTATGCTCAGGTACCGCCCATAGTGGAAGAGAGCTTCCTTCCTCCTGCCTAAGATTGCCATTCTTCCCTGGTTGCCTTTGAATCAAAATGTAGAACTCTCGGCTCCTTCTCCAGCACCATGTCTGCCTGCATGCTGCCATGCTTTCTGATGTGATGATAATGGACTGAACTTCTGAAACCTTAAGTCAGTCCCAATTAAATAAATGTTTGCCTTTATAAGCGTTGCCTTGGTTATGGTGTCTGTTCATAGCAATGGAAACCCTAACTAAGATGTCCAGTTGGGGCTCTGTCTCCCTTAGTATTTGGCTATTTCATTTAGATCAATTTTGTATTTAACATATACATATACAAAATATATAATATATTAGATTTCCATACTATTCCTCAAATAGTCTTCTGTTTTAGCTGTCTCGTATTCCACCTTCACTCTCCCTCACTGTTTGATCCTCTCATCCAGTTCTCCCTCCTCATCCATCTATAATTATCTATTCAACTTCCCCTTTCTAGGGAGATCCAACCCTGTTCCTAGTCCCATTCTGTATACCCAACCTCTGTGGTTATATGAATTTTAGCCTTCTTATCAAAGACTTAACAGATAACATCTACATATAAATAAATACATACCACATTTGACTTTTGGGTATTCAGTTACCTTGCTTAGGATGACTATTTTCTAGGTCCATTCACTTTCCTGTATATTTTACTTTTAAAAAAACAACTGAGTAATAGTTCATTCTAGCCTCTTTTTAGTTTCTGGCTATTAAGGATGTTAAATAGTGTTCTTTGTATTCAGCAGATGGAATGGGCCATGTTTTCTTATTCATTCTGTTCATCTGTGCCTTTTTATTAGGAAATTGAGACTACTGATGTTGAAAGATGTCAGTGAGGAGTGTTTGATGATTTCTTTTATTTTGTTGTTGTTGTTGTGGTGGTGGTGGTGGTGGTGGTGGTGGTGGTAATGGTGGTAGTGCCGTGTGTGTGTGTGTGTGTGTGTGTGTGTGTGTGTGTGTGTGTGTGTATTTGTATGTTTCCCCTCTTTTGATGTTCTGCTCAGAGATTATTTATCCCTTGCATTACTTGGGTGTGGTTAGCTGATTTACGTTGGAACTTTTCTTCTACCATCTCCTGTGGGGCTGGATTATAGATATTGTTTAAATTTAGTTTTATCATGCAGTATCTTACTTTCTCCATCTATTGTGACTAGAAGTTTTGCTGGGTATAGTAGTCTGGACAGGCACGTGTGATCTCTTAGGAGTCTGTGGCACCTCTATCCAGGTCTTCTTGCCTTTAGATTCTCCATTGAGAAATTAGGTATCATTTAAAAAGGTCTGTCTTCATATGTTACTTGGTCTTTCTCTCTTGCAGCTTTTAATATTTCTTTGTTTGTACTTTTAGTATTTAGCTTATTATGTTCTGAGTATAATTTCTTTTCTCGCCTCGTCTGATGTTCTGTATGCTTTTTGTACATTGGTTGACATCATATTATTTAGGTTAGGAAATTTTCTTCTATGACTTTGTTGAAAATACTTTCTGTGCTCTGGACTTGAGTTTTTTCTCCTTCCTCTATTTAATTTTATTATTTTTACAATTGCTTTTTTTAATAGCATCTTAGATTTCCTGGATGTTTTGTGACTGATCTTTTTTTCCAGATTTAACATTTTCTTTGACTGAGATGTACATTTTTTCTGTGGTGTCTTCAATGTCTGGGGTTATTTTTTTTCCTGTGATGGTGATGATTGCCTTTGAGGTTTCTGTTTGAGTTCCTAATATATCATTTCCTTGATTTCCCTTATTTTGGGTTATCTTTATTGATTCTATTTCCACTTTAAAGTTTTGAATGGTTTTATCCATTTCTTTCCACTACTGGATGTTTTATGTGTCAACTTGTCACAAGCTGAAGTAATCACAGAGAAAGGAGCCTCAGTTAAGGAAATGCCTCCATGAAGGCATTTTCTCAACTAATGATCAAAGTGGGAAGACCCAGCCCCTTGTGGGTGGTGCTGTCCCTGGGCTGGTAGTCTTGGGTTCTACAAGAGAGCAAGCTGAGAAAGCCAGGGGAAGCAAGCCAGTAAGAAGCATTCCTCCATGGCATCTGCATCAGCTCCCGCTTCCTGCTCTGTGTGAGATCTTGTCCCGACTTCCTTTGGTGTTGAACAGCAATGTGGAAGTGTAGGCTGAATGAACCCTTTCCTCTCCAACTTGCTTCTTGGTCATGATGCTTGTGCAGGAAGAGAAAGCCCGACTAAAGCACATTGTTTGTGTGTGTTTTGATAGATTTCTTTAAGGTATTTCTTCATTCTCTCTTTAAGAACCTCTATCATATTTATAACATTGTTTAAGGTCTTCTTTGCCTTGTGCTTCAGCTATGTTGCAACTCACACAGGGCCTACTATTGTGGGGTTGCTAGGCTCTGATGGAGACATATTTTGCTGGCTGTTATTGATGGTGTTTTATGCTAGCTTCTAAGCATCTGAGTTTAGAAAAATTGTAATTCTACATGCTGATACCCTGTGTTATCTTTGTTATATGGGTGTTTTGTTCCTTGATTAGTGTTGCCTTCTCTGGTTGTTAGGAGGGTGTGGTGGATGTGTTGCCTGGTGGGGAATTCTGGGATCCGGGTAGGTATGGTTACTGAGGGTTCCAGCTAAAATGCGTTTAGAGATATTTGGAACAGACACTTAGAAATGTGAATGGGCTGGTGGGGTCTCCAAGTGGGAGAGAAGCAGATTGTTTCTCTCGGGCAATGGGAGAGGAGCGTGAGGAAGGTCACAACATTCAGCCTGCTCCAGAGGTGGGGATGAGATTAAGGGATTGGATTAAGAGTAGAAAGAGTAAAGATCTGAAGCTTGCCTACTGGCTTTGCTGGCCTACTTCTTCTCTGGTAGGCTTGGTTGGTGAGTTATTAGAAAATGCCTATTGGAGCTGGTGGCTGGGATGACAGGATCTGTGAAGGGAGGAAGGTTGGGTAACCTCTGAGGATTCTTTGGAAATGTGGCAGAGAGGAAGTGGAGGCCACAGCAGTTGGTCTGCTTCAGAGTTTGGGACAGGACTGGAGGGGTTGACTTTAGAGGAGAAGAGGACTGGAAATGTTCCCTGCTTCTCTCCTGAGAGTGGCCTGCAGGTTCCCAGGGCTGCCTGCTGTAGTAAAGAAGGTGAGAAAGCAGTGGATAGGAGAAAAGAAAGTTGGAGGAGGTATTTTAATCACGAGCACTTCTCAGAACAGTAGCTATAAACTGTGGTTACCCCAGTAGTCTCATCTGTGTGATCTACTAGAGATGAGACCAGTGACAGAGGTGGCTGCAGATGGTTTGCTACAGAACTGGGACATTGAATTTGGAGGAGAAGGGGGAGAAGCAAAGGTCTGTATTTAGCCTACCTGCTTCCTTGGCCAGAGTCTATTTAATATTTGAAAACATTACTTTTTCCGTGAAATGTGAAGATGTTTAAAAATATCAGAAAAATTCCAGAACTATCCTTAAGAATTCAATACAAAACTAGCAATTGGAAAATGTCTCATGTCTTTATTTCCCTTGCACTTCTGCATTTTTAACCAGAAGGCCAGAGTTTTCTTCTATTTACCTACTTTTGTTTGCTTGGTCTTCATTGCAGGGTCTCAATTTGTTATCAATGCTGGCTTTGAACTCACAACGATCCTCTTTTCTCAGCCTCCCATGTGCCAGGATTACAGGAGTGTACCATGCTACTAAGCCCAATGTTTTAATCATGAGCACTTAACTTTTGAGGACATAACTATAAGTTTAGGTTACCCATAAGTGACATCAGTTTGGGTGGCTTTCAAGTTTCTCAAATACAGGGAGTTTATTCAAACAGAAGAGAGACTTTGGGCTGTCGAAAGTCCAGATTCAGAGATGGCTGGGAGGCTTGGCTCTGAAAAGGTAGAGGAAAAGAGAAGTCAAAGCCATGTTTTTGAGTTTGAGAATGCCTCCTGTGCTGTTGACCTGTCACGCACAGCATGACTGTTAGTACCTCTCATCCAGGATGTTCTCACCCAGGATGCTCTTGCTCTCCTGGATCTTGGATCAGAGCCTGAAGTTTAACTGTATTGCTTCCACTCTACTTTTCAATTTTTGAAGACTTTTATATAACATGTAACAATGCAATTAAATAATCTTTGGAAGTAAATGGCCAGCATGCTGAAGCAGCCGTTTCATGTAAAGAAGTCCTGTAGTATTTCTTTGGGCCTGATTTTATTCTCATGGTTCCCAGGCAGTTGTGTGGACAAACAGGGAATAGATGAGAAGCAAACCTTTCCAACTACAGCTCCCCTAAGGGTAGCAGATTCTAGAATGAGACCTGTCACGAACAGGCCAGCTAAAATAGAAATGGTACAGGGTAGAAAGTTCTGATCATGAAGTCAGCAAAGCTCAAAAGGGATGTCTTTAATATTATTATAGGCTGTAGGGCTGTAATTAAAACAGAAGGCCAAAGTATTAGGTCCAATTCCTAATTGCATTAGCATGGGAAAAGTAATTAATGGAAAAACGAGCACCCGTGCAAGTTGTCCTGTCTGTGGGGATTTGCGAGGCTATTTAATTCACAGTAGGCCAAAGAGTTCATGGCTCCACTGTGGCTAAGTGGTATTGCTTGGTATAAAATCTAATTGGCTAGTTTAAAATGTATGACTTCCACCCATAACACGCTTTTTAGGAAATGAAAGGAAGCGTTACCCAGAGATCACCGTGACGAGACACGCTGGGCATGCTTTATACATCCAGTGACTTTCCTCCCTCATCCATTTCCTCCAATGAGGATTCATGGACTAAATTAGCACTGTCAGTATTTGAGTTCTGTAATGAATGCATTTAGTAGTATTAAAAGGGTTTTGAAAAAAAATGAACGAGTAACTTTTTTTTTGTATAAATTCTTTGATATGACAGTTTGTTTCAAAACCGTAGGACATATCCAGTGGAAACTATTTCTTTTCAGAGTTTTATTATGTTGAAGGTTTTAGATATTAATTAAAAGTGTAAGCTGTGCTAATTGTTTTCTGGGTTAATAGGCTTTGTTTAAGAAGAGCGTGGTAATTAGAACCCTGAACTAAGTATCACTGGGGGTAGAGGATTTGATATTGGTGAGTGTTTTATATTCTGTTACACATTGATAACTACTGTAAAAATATTCTCTTGGCAGCATCAGCATTAAACCTCAAGCAGCATACGATGCAATTTGTGTCAACTGCCTCGCTGTAGATGCTCACTAAGACAGCATCACCCTGGGCTCTGTGAGCAATCATCCTTAAGTGGCAGGGCTATGCTAACCATACTGTAGAATGAGTTGGTTCAAAATGAGCAGGCTGGAATGAGAGATGATTTAGTTCCATGATCCACTTAGAACCTGAGGTGCATTCAGCTATGGCTGGCTGCTGGTTATTAGGAGCATGGTGCTCACAGGTTGAACCTGCAGTCATGTTGTTGCAGATCAGCCTGCTGGGAGCAGGCAGCCAGCAGACATTCAGTGATGCTGCAAATAGCTTTTTGGCTGGCAGCAACTTCCCATGCTATTTCCCAAATACTGTAAAAGGGTATATATAACAGGCCAGGAGGGTCCAATTTGCCTGTCATCAGGTATTCAATGAAAGGCAGTTTTGGAGTTTGCTTTGAAGCACCTCCAGGTAGCCAGGCTCCTGTGCAGTCCCATGCTGCCATTTTATTATAAGCACAAGATGACATCAGTAACCTGAGATTCAGCTGGCAGGGGTTCTTGTACTTTGTACAAAACAAAACAAAATAAATTTATACCCTGGGTTGGAGAAATGGATCAGTGGCTAAGAGCTCATACTGCTCTGTATATAACGAGTTCAGATCCCAGCAGCCATGTTGTTCGGCTCACAGCTGCTTGTAACTTAAGCTCCAGGGGATCCGATGCCCTCTTCTGGATTCTGTAGGCATTTACATTCACATGTGCACAGCCCCACAGACATAGAAATAAAAATAAAGTATATCTTTAACAATAATTTAAAGTTTGAATCCATTCTTTATTTGGAGAGGTGGTGGTAGCTATTGAATTTAGGGCATCGTACATACTGAATGACTGCACACCGCACTCTAGCTTCTATGCTTGAATATGTTTTCCTGGCATTGTATTGGGTATCAAAAGGCCAGGGGTGGGGAAGGACTAGAAACATAAAACCAAAACAGTTATATAGACCATTCTCAGAAATCTTGTGCTATGATTCTCTCAGGCAAGAAACACCGAAGCCAGAGCTTTCCATATTATACTGGACTTTTGCTAATGTAGGACATAGTTGTTCACCAAGAGCTCGTGTGTATGGGAGAACAGACCAGGGATTCAGTCTTCAATCTAGTAAAACAAAGAATAAAACTATGTCTTCTCTCCCTGTCATTTGCAACTATAGGCTTTGGCGGATTCTTTGATAATAATGCTTCTTATATCTACAAGGGCAAACATGTTAAGTGGAAACATCTCTGAAGTTATCAGAGACAATTCTTCCTAGTATTATAAAGGAAATTTCAGGCTTCCATATTTGCCAAAATATAGTTGTTGGGAGAATTTATAGGCTGGGTTGTAGGTAAAGGTTGCTATTTTCACTAATTTTAGTTGAGTATGGTTTCCTTTAATTGTTGATAAATGCATGTTCAATGTGCACTTGCCTATTGGGGCTGTCTTTTAAAATGGACAGGACTGGCTCAGGGAACCTGTGGTCTGACTATGTGGGACATGGTAGATGATGAAGAACATGAGTGTAAAACAAGAGGGACACCATGCCTAGCTGGTCAGTAAAACGAGTTTTCAGTCTCTGAGAAGAAAATACTGTGAGCGATGAAGTTGCCCACCTCTATCCATACTGTCTTGCTATAGAAGATGAATGCAGTTTTGGTAGAGATTGACATCATTACTACAAGAGGGAAAACTCTCAGTTCATGAGGAAAATCTCAATCTTCCTTTCCCGTGGAGTGCACTGAGCTTCCTCTTATGCATTCTCAATGAGCAGTTCCATGAGATAGCACTGCAGTAATTTTGTGGATCTATAGCATTCATTGAGTTCACAGTGTGACCTTTGTCAACAGATGTCACTAGAATCCTTTTCAATGTTCCCTTAAGGAACCTGCTCACTTATGACAAAATATCCTATAAAGCTGAGCACAACACAGTTTTTAGTGGCTTTGAATTCCTGTGATGGACGATAGAAATTTTGATACCTCAATGGACAAGCTTGTTGTAACCTTTCATCTTCTGTCTTCTAACCATTAACATCTTACCCATAATGCAGTTTTCATACAAGGGACAATCTGAGTTTATCTGGTCTCTCTCTGCTTTGATAAAGTGAGCTCTAAGCACTTCAGTAGCAAATGGGACAGACTGAAAAATTAGGACAGTCCAAAGCTACTGATGACAAGGTGTATCCAAAGGATGTGGCTCACAGCATAGGGTAAGAGATCTAGGAGAGGGAAGCATGGAAAGTGTTATATCAGATTCCATGGTTTAATGTACTTGAGTAGTGGATACGCTCACTCTAACTATAAAGAGTATTCAGATTCTGGTGCCTACGCCTAAGGCTCTGTGGAAGGGTCTCTAATGTAAAATGAAAAGCATAAGTCGGGTGGGCACTCCTGAGGCTGCAGAGCGGAAGAGACCACCAACACTGCCCACCCCTGCCCACATCCCTGACCCAAGAGGAAACTGTACAAGGCCCTGGGTTCCTGTGGGGAGGGCCCAGGAGCAGCAGGAGCCCTGCCTGAGACACCGCGGATCCTGAAGGAAACAGACCGGAGGAAAACACCGGAGGCCATCTGGAACCCTGGTGCACGGAGGCTCCCGGAAGAGGCGGGCGAGATCTTCCGGGTCGCTGCCACTGCTGGAGAGCCTGTGGGGCAGAACCCCATGAGTGAACTCGAGCCTCGGGGCCACAGGTAAGACTAACTTATCTGCTGCAAGTGACTTGCCTGGTGAACTCAAGGCACAGGTCCACAGGAACAGCTGAAGACCTGTAGAAAGGAAAACTACGCCCAAAGCAGAACACTCTGTCCCCATAACTGACTGAAAGAGAGGAAAACAGGTCTACAGCACTCCTGACACACAGGCCTATAGGACAGTTTAGCCACTGTCAGAAATAGCAGAACAAAGTAACACTAGAGATAATTTGATGGCGAGAGGCAAGCGCAGGAACCCAAGCAACAGAAACCAAGACTACATGGCACCATCGGAGCCCAATTCTCCCATCAAAACAAACATGGAATATCCAAACACACCAGAAAAGCAAGATCTAGATTCAAAATCATATTTGATCATGATGCTGGAGAACTTCAAGAAAGACATGATGAACTCCCTTAGAGAACAAGTAGAAGCCTACAGAGAGGAATCGCAAAAATGCATGAAAGAATTCCAGGAAAACATAAATAAACAAGTAGAAGCCCATACAGAGGAGACACAAAAATCCCTGAAAGAATTAAAGGAAAACACAATCAAACAGTGGAAGGAATTAAAAATGGAAATAGAAGCAATCAAGAAAGAACACATGGAAACAACCCTGGATATAGAAAACCAAAAGAAGAGACAAGGAGCTGTAGATACAAGCTTTACCAACCGAATACAAGAGATGGAAGAGAGAATCTCAGGAGCAGAAGATTCCATAGAAATCATTGACTCAACTGTCAAAGATAATGTAAAGCGGAAAAAGCTACTGGTCCAAAACATACAGGAAATCCAGGACTCAATGAGAAGATCAAACCTAAGGATAATAGGTATAGAAGAGAGTGAAGACTCCCAGCTCAAAGGACCAGTACATATCTTCAACAAAATCATAGAAGAAAACTTCCCTAACCTAAAAAAAGAGATACCCATAGGCATACAAGAAGCCTACAGAACTCCAAATAGATTCGACCAGAAAAGAAACACCTCCCGTCACATAATAGTCAAAACACCAAACGCACAAAATAAGGAAAGAATATTAAAAGCAGTAAGGAAAAAGGTCAAGTAACATATAAAGGCAGACCTATCAGAATCACACCAGACTTTTAAGCAGAAACTATGAAGGCCAGAAGATCCTGGACTGATGTCATACAGACCCTAAGAGAACACAAATGCCAGCCCAGGCTACTGTATCCTGCAAAACTCTCAATTAACATAGATGGAGAAACCAAGATATTCCATGACAAAACCAAATTTACACAATATCTTTCTACAAATCCAGCACTACAAAGGATAATAAATGGTAAAGCCCAACATAAGGAGGCAAGCTATACCCAAGAAGAGGCAAGAAACTAATCGTTTGGGCAACAAAACAAAGAGAAGAAAAGCACACAAACATAACACATCCACGTATGAATATAACAGGAAGCAATAATCACTATTCCTTAATATCTCTCAACATCAATGGCCTCAACTCCCCAATAAAAAGACATAGATTAACAAACTGGATACGCAACGAGGACCCTGCATTCTGCTGCCTACAGGAAACACACCTCAGAGACAAAGACAGACACTACCTCAGAGTGAAAGGCTGGAAAACAACTTTCCAGGCAAATGGTCGGAAGAAGCAAGCTGGAGTAGCCATTCTAATATCAAATAAAGTCAATTTTCAACTAAAAGTCATCAAAAAAGATAAGGAAGGACACTTTATATTTATCAAAGGAAAAATCCACCAAGATGAACTCTCAATCCTAAATATCTATGCCCCAAATACAAGGGCACCTACATACGTAAAAGAAACCTTACTAAAGCTCAAAACACACATTGCACCTCACACAATAATAGTAGGAGACTTCAACACCCCTCTCATCAATGGACAGATCATGGAAACAGAAATTAAACAGGGGCGTAGACAGACTAAGAGAAGTCATGAGCCAAATGGACTTAACGGATATTTATAGAGCGTTCTACCCTAATACAAAGGATATACCTTCTTCTCAGCTCCTCATGGTACTTTCTCCAAAATTGACCATATAATTGGTCCAAAAACGGGCCTCAACAGGTACAGAAAGATAGAAATAATCCCATGCGCATATCGGGACCACCCACGGACCCTAAAAGCTGGTCTTCAATAACAATAAGGGAAGAATGCCCACATATACGTGGAAATTGAACAATGCTCTACTCAATGATAACCTGGTCAAGGAAGAAATAAAAGAAAGAAATTAAAAACTTTTTTTAGAATTTAATGAAAATGAAGGTACAACATACCCAAACTTATGGGACACGATGAAAGCTGTGCTAAGAGGAAAACTCATAGCGCTGAGTGCCTGCAGAAAGAAACAGGAAAGAGCATATGTCAGCAGCTTGACAGCACACCTAAAAGCTCTAGAACAAAAAGAAGCAAATACACCCAGGAGGAGTAGAAGGCAGGAAATAATCAAACTCAGAGCCGAAATCAACCAAGTAGAAACAAAAAGGACCATAGAAAGAATCAACAGAACCAAAAGTTGGTTCTTTGAGAAAATCAACAAGATAGATAAACCCTTAGCCAGACTAACGAGAGGACACAGAGAGTGTGTCCAAATTAACAAAATCAGAAATGAAAAGGGAGACATAACTACAGATTCAGAGGAAATTCAAAATATCATCAGATCTTACTATAAAAGCCTATACTCAACAAAACTTGAAAATCTGCAGGAAATGGACAATTTCCTAGACAGATACCAGGTACCGAAGTTAAATCAGGAACAGATAAACCAGTTAAACAACCCCATAACTCCTAAGGAAATAGAAGCAGTCATTAAAGGACTCCCAACCAAAAAGAGCCCAGGTCCAGACGGGTTTAGTGCAGAATTCTATCAGACCTTCATAGAAGACCTCATACCAATATTATCCAAACTATTCCACAAAATTGAAACAGATGGAGCACTACCGAACTCCTTCTATGAAGCCACAATTACTCTTATACCTAAAACCACACAAAGACCCAACAAAGAAAGAGAACTTCAGACCAATTTCCTTATGAACATCGACGCAAAAAATACTCAACAAAATTCTGGCAAACCGAATCCAAGAGCACATCAAAACAATCATCCACCATGATCAAGTAGGCTTCATCCCAGGCATGCAGGGATGGTTTAATATACGGAAAACCATCAACGTGATCCATTATATAAACAAACTGAAAGAACAAAACCACATGATCATTTCATTAGATGCTGAGAAAGCATTTGACAAAATTCAACACCCCTTCATGATAAAAGTCCTGGAAAGAATAGGAATCCAAGGCCCATACCTAAACATAGTAAAAGCCATATACAGCAAACCAGTGGCTAACATTAAACTAAATGGAGAGAAACTTGAAGCAATCCCACTAAAATCAGGGACTAGACAAGGCTGCCCACTCTCTCCCTACTTATTCAATATAGTTCTTGAAGTTCTAGCCAGAGCAATCAGACAACAAAAGGAGGTCAAGGGATACAGATCGGAAAAGAAGAAGTCAAAATATCACTATTTGCAGATGATATGATAGTATATTTAAGTGATCCCAAAAGTTCCACCAGAGAACTACTAAAGCTGATAAACAACTTCAGCAAAGTGGCTGGGTATAAAATTAACTCAAATAAATCAGTAGCCTTCCCTCTACACAAAAGAGAAGCAAGCCGAGAAAGAAATTAGGGAAACGACACCCTTCATAATAGACCCAAATAATATAAAGTACCTTGGTGTGACTTTAACCAAGCAAGTAAAAGATTTGTACAACAAGAACTTCAAGACTCTGAAGAAAGAAATTGAAGAAGACCTCAGAAGATGGAAAGATCTCCCATGCTCATGGATTGGCAGGATTAATATAGTAAAATGGCCATTCTGCCAAAAAGCGATCTACAGATTCAATGCAATCCCCATCAAAATACCAATCCAATTCTTCAAAGAGTTAGACAGAACAATTTGCAAATTCATCTGGAATAACAAAAACCCAGGATAGCTAAAACTATGCTCAACAACAAAAAAGGACTTCTGGGGGAATCGCTATCCCTGAACTCAAGCAGTATTACAGAGCAATTGTGATAAAAACTGCATGGTATTGGTACAGAGACAGACAGATAGACCAATGGAATAGAATTGAAGACCCAGAAATGAACCCACACACCTATGGTCACTTGATTTTTGACAAAGGAGCCAAATCCATCCAATGGAAAAAAAGATAGCATTTTCAGCAAATGGTGCTGGTTCAACTGGAGGTCAACATGTAGAAGAATGCAGATCGATCCATGCTTATCACCCTGTACAAAGCTTAAGTCCAAGTGGATCAGGACCTCCACATCAAACCAGACACCTCAAACTAATAGAAGAAAAACTGGGAAGCATCTGGAACACATGGGCACTGGAAAAAATTTCCTGAACAAAACACCAATGGCTTATGCTCTAAGATCAAGAATCGACAAATGGGATCTCATAAAACTACCACGCTTCTGTAATGCAAAGGACACTGTGGTCAGGACAAAACGGCAACCAACAGATTGGGAAAAGATCTTTACCAATCCTACAACAGATAGAGGCCTTATATCCAAAATATACAAAGAACTCAAAAGTTAGACCTTGCAGGGAGACAAATAACCTATTAAAAAATGGGGTTCAGAGCTAAACAAAGAATTCACAGCTGAGGAATGCCGAATGGCTGAGAAACACCTAAAGAAATGTTCAACATCTTTAGTCATCAGGGAAATGCAAATCAAAACAACCCTGAGATTTCACCTCACACCAGTGAGAATGGCTAAGATCAAAAACTCAGGTGACAGCAAATGCTGGCGAGGATGCGGAGAAAGAGGAACACTCCTCCATTGTTGGTGGGGTTGCAGACTGGTACAACCATTCTGGAAATCAGTCTGGAGGTTTCTCAGAAAATTGGACATTGAACTGCCTGAGGATCCAGCTATACCTCTCTTGGGCATATACCCAAAAGATGCCCCAACATATAAAAAAGACACGTGCTCCACTATGTTCATCGCAGCCTTATTTATAATAGCCAGAAGCTGGAAAGAACCCAGATGCCCTTCAACAGAGGAATGGATACAGAAAATGTGGTACATCTACACAATGGAATATTACTCAGCTATCAAAAACAACGACTTTTATGAAATTAAAGAGGCAAATGGTTGGAACTGGAAAATATCATTCTGAGTGAGCTAACCCAATCACAGAAAGACATACATGGTATGCACTCACTGATAAGTGGCTATTAGCCCAAATGCTTGAATTACCCTAGTGGCCTAGAACAAATGAAACTCAAGACGGATGATCAAAATGTGAATGCTTCACTCCTTCTTTAAAAGGGGAACAAGAATACCCTTGGCAGGGAAGAGACAGGCAAAGATTAAAACAGAGACTGAAGGAACACCCATTCAGAGCCTGCCCCACATGTGGCCCATACATATAGAGCCACCCAATTAGACAAGATGGATGAAGCAAAGAAGTGCAGACCGACAGGAGCCGGATGTAGATCGAACCTGAGAGACACAGCCAGAATACAGCAAATACAGAGGCGAATGCCAGCAGCAAACCACTGAACTGAGAACGGGACCCCCGTTGAAGGAATCAGAGAATGAACTGGAAGAGCTTGAAGGGGCTTGAGACTCCATATGTACAACAATGCCAAGCAACCAGAGCTTCCAGGGACTAAGCCACTACCTAAAGACTATACATGGACTGACCCTGGACTCTGACCTCATAGGTAGCAATGAATATCCTAGTAAGAGCACCAGTGGAAGGAGAAGCCCTGGGTCCCTGCTAAGACTGAACCCCCAGTGAACTAGACTGGGGGGGGGGCGGCAATGGGGGAGGGTGGGGAGGGACACCCATAAGGAAGGGGGGTGGAGGGAAGGGATGTTTGCCAAATGTACATAAAATACTCAAGTTAATAATAAAAAAAAAAAAAAAAAAAAAAAAAAAAAAAAAAAAAAAAAAGATTTCAGGTGTTTAAAATCTTGATACACAAATCTATTCAGGACAAAACTGCCCATTGATATGCATATCCAAAATGAACACTTGAGTTATTCTTGTACAGTGTCATATGATGCCAACATTCTGAATTCTTTTGTATTTTAAATGTTGGGATGCACTTGAATTGTACCAAATTGATTTTGTGATCTGTTAATGGCTTGTGATATGAAATTTAAAAGACATTTCAGCAAATAAGAAGCAAAAGATGGGTTTTATCCTATGTGATCCCATGGGAGGATCTCAAGCACCAAGTCTGACTCTGTTATTGATATGTATGTAGACTCAAGACATCTCAGACTTGGAGGAACATTTATTCAGCCACAGGCTTGCTTTTAATATTTTTATTTGAGTTTTCTGTTATTTTCCCATACCTCCTACCATTAAAACATGTTATTTAAATGTTTACTTCATTAAGTATGTTAATTAATTTTCTTTTCTATGTTCAGTGAGTTTAAAATTTATTCCTGATAACTTTCTCTCTTGGAAATTACTTAAGCGCTTTAATATAATAAAAATTACATCATGTATTTTAAATAAAATATTAGAGTATAGTATTCTATTTTAAAACATTGATTGTACTTTCCATTAAAATCTTTAATGCTTGCTCATTATGGTTTTATTCTAATACTATAAGACTGAATTAACAGGAAAATTCTCCTTAAAAACTGAACAGAGCTGAGCAGGGGAGACCAAATGTGACCCAGTGTCCATTTTTACATTCTACCAGATGGCCTTCTGGGGCAAGCCGATATGCACCTGCTATTGAAAAGAGAGATTTTTGTTCTTAAGGAGCAAAACAAAGGATTCATTTGGAGCTTGTTAAATTTTACCTCCAGGGGATCTTGTCATATAAGCTTCCCCACAGCCAAGCAGAATATCAGTTAATAAATTTTGGTTATGTCTCTATTCTGGAAATTATGTAATATTCCACTGCCAAACTCATCACCCTTTCCCATTGTTTTCTGATTTGTCAAATTTGTAAATATGTTAAATTTACAATTTATAATGGTCAGGATTCAGAATTTATTCTTAAATAATCTCAACACTCTATCAGTGAGCTGATAGAGGGGCTGGGGGAGCTGGGGAAGTTGGAAGAGCTAGATAGACAAAATGGAGAATGAATAAGACCAAGGTACATTGTATACATGAGTAGAAAAATTTTAAAAATGTATACAAGTTTACAATTAAAAAATACACAAATGGATAGAAAAGTGAGAAGATGGGAGATTTAACAAAACAACATTCAGAGTTGAGCTATGGGTTGTACTGGTAGATTTTTGTTAATACCACAGAATTTAGAGTATCTAGAAAGGAAATCTCACTTGAGGAATAGCATCAACTAGACTGGCCCATAGGCCAGTTCAGTCTGCTGTTGCAGTGGTTCTGGGTTGTATGAAAAAGCAAGCTGAACAAGATGGAGGAAGGAGGCCAGTAACAATGTTCTTCCATGGCTTTTGTTTGTCCTGCTTCCAAGTTCCTGCTTCCAAGTTCCTGTTTGATCTCCCGCACTGGCTTCTCTTGATGATGGGCTCTTACTTGTAAGATGTAATAAAGCCCTTACTCCCCAAGTTGCTTTGGGTTGTGGGTTTATCACAGAATCAAATACAACAACAACAACAACAACAACAACAACAACAACAACAACAAAAAATAATGGTACTAGGAATGTGGGAATTGTGTGTTATTTTGATTGGGTATTGTGGAAGGATTTCAGAACTTTGGGTTAGAAAAGATAATCCAGTCCTCAGAGCTCAATGACCTGTGATTGGAGGTCTGAAGACAGGAATGGTAAGAGAGATGTAGACTATGGAAGCATGGCTTGTGGTGTTTCAGAAGATAGTGAAAACGATCAGGGCTTTTGAGTGATGTTTTGGACTAAGACTCTCTCTGTGTGTGTGTGTGTGTGTGTGTGTGTGTGTGTGTGTGTGTGTGTGTGTACTCTTTGCTTTTATGTGGATGATCAATCAATGCTGGTAAAGATTAATAAGAGATCAGCCCTGCTGAGCTGAAGTTCATGGGCCAGTGTTTCCTCAGGGTTAGCACACAGAAGCTTTGGGCTGCTTTGAGGGCATATCATGCTGGCTGCTGAACTTGCCAAAAAAAAAATAGTAAGGGTCTCCCAAATAGTGCTGTTTTGAAGACATTAAGAGACCATGGATGAGGCTTGATACTATGTGCAGAATCGGAACTCTGTAAATAGAGGCCTGGCAAAGTCCTTGGTGAAGGTACAAAGAAAGCCTCAGGATTGCAAAAGTCATGGAGAAAAGCCACATGACAGTGTTGGAGTCTTTGATGAGAAACTTCATTGGTGAAGCTATATTCTAAGACAAAGGGTATTGGAGATGCTGGGACTATCCAATGACAATCAAGAACAGCAGCAGTTGAGGAATGGAGCTGGCCCTGGCCTTTGAGATAACCTGCGTAGGCTGTGCAAGAAATAGGTGGAGAAGTGGAACAACACAAGTCCTGTGGAGCAGGAGATCATGAGTGAGTGCCACATACTGGCCGCAGAGCTTTTTATTGTGTTAAATTTTGGTTTTGCTTTGGTGTGATTGTAACTGTGCTCTGATTTTTCCTGCTTGGGATAAGAAAGTAACTTGTTTTTGAGTATATTGGGGCTCATAGTTAAAAGATTAAGTTTTTTTTCCTTTTCTTTTAATGGTTATTTTCCTCATTTACATTTCAAATGTTTTCTCTTTCCATGTTTCCCCTCTGGAAACCCCCAATCCTTTCCTCGCTCCCCCTGCTTCTATGAGGGTGCTCTCCCACCCACTCACCCACTCCCTCTTACTTCCCCCTACTGGCATTCCACTACATTGGGGCATCAGGACCAAGGGCCTTTCCTTCCATTCATGCCCAATAAGGCCATCTTCTGCTACATATGCAACTAGAGCCATAGGTTACTCCATGTGTACTCTTTGGTTGGTGGTTTAGACCCTGGAAACTCTGGGGTGTCTGATGATTGATAGTGTTCTTCCTATGGGGTTGCAAATTCCTTTAGCTCCTTCAGTCCTTTCTCGAATTCCTCTATTGGGGACCCTGTTCTCAGTCTAATGGTTGGCTGTGAGCATCTGCCTCTGTATTTGTCAGGCTCTGGCAGAGCCTCTCAGGAGACAGTTATATCAGGCTCCTGTCAGCATGCACTTCCTGGCATCTGCAATAGTGTCCAGGTTTGGTATCTGTATATGGGATGGATCCCCATGTGTGACAGTCTCTGGATGACCTTTCCTTCAGTCTGTGCTCCACACTTTGTCTCCATATTTCCTCCTATGAATGAATATTTTGTTCCCCCTTCTAAGAAGGACTGAATCATCCACACTTTGATCTTCATTCTTCTTGAGCTTCATGTGGTCTGTGAATTGTATCTTCCTTATTCTGAGCTTTTGGGCTAATATGCACTTAACAGTGAGTGAATACCATGTGTGTTCTTTTGTGATTGGGTTACCTCGCTCAGGATGATAATTTCTAGTTCCATCCACTTGCCTAATAATTTCACGAAGTCATTGTTTTTGATAGCTGAGTAGTACTCCATTATGTAAATGTACCACATTTTCTGTATCCATTCCTCTGTTGAACGACATTTGAGTTGTTTCCAGGTTCTGGATATTATAAATAAAGCTGCTATGAACATAGTGGAGCATGTGTCCTTGTTATATGTTGGAGCATCTTTTGATTATATGCACAGGAGTGATATAGCTGGATCCTCAGGTAGTACTCTTTTCAATTTTCTGAGGAACCACCAGACTGATTTCCAGAATAGTTGTTCTAGCATGCAATTCTTCCAACAGTGCAGGAGTGTTCCTCTTTCTCCACATCCTCACCAGCATCTGCTATCTCCTGAGTTTTTGATTTTAGCCATTCTGCTTGGTGTAAGGTGGAATCTCAGGGTAGTTTTACTTTGCATTTCCCTGATGACTAAGAATGTTGAACATTTCTTTAGGTGTTTCATGGACATTTGATATTCCTCAGTTGAGAATTCTTTGTTTAGCTCTGTGCCCCAATTTTCATAGAGTTATTTGATTCTCTGGAGTCTAACTTCTTGAGTTCTTTGTATATATTGGGTATTAACCCTCTATCGGATGTAGGATTGGTAAAGATCTTTCCCTAATCCCAATCTGTAGGTTATTGACAGTGCCCTTTGCCTTTCAGAAGCTTTTCAGTTTTGTGAGATTCCATTTGTCTATAGTTGATCTTAGAGCCTGAGCCATTGGTGTTCTGCTCAGGAAATTTTCCCCTGTGCAAATGTGTTTGAGACCCTTTCCCATTTTCTCTTCTATTAGATTCAATGTATTTGGTTTTATATGGAGGTCCTTGATCCACTTGGACTTGAGCTTTGTACAAGGCTATAAGAATGAATTGATTTGCATTCATCTACATGCTGATTGCCAGTTGAACCAGCACCATTTGTTGAAAATGTTGTCTTTTTTCCATTGAATGGCTTTGGCTTCTTTGTCAAAGATCAAGTGACCATAGGTGTGGGTTCATTTCTGGGTCTTCAATTCTAATCCATTGATCTACCTGCCTGTCTCTGTACCAATACCATGCAGTTGTTATCATGATTGTTCTGTAATATAGCTTGAAGTGATTCCCCCAAAAGTTCTTTTATTGTTGAGAATAGATTTTCTATCCTGGGTTTTTTGTTATTCCAATTGAATTTACAAATTGTACTTTCTAACTCTATGAATAATTGAGTTGGAATTTTGATGGGGATTGCATTGAATTTATAGATTGCTTTCAGCAAGATGGCCATTTTTACTATATTAATCTTGCCAATCCATGAGCATGGGAGATCTTTCTATCTTCTGAGATCTTCTTTGATTTCTTTCTTCAGAGACTTTCAGTTCTTGTCATACATATCGATCTTTCCCTTGCTTAGTTAGAATCACACCAAGATATTTTATATTATTTGTGGCTATTGTGAAGGGCGTTGTTCCCCTAATTTCTCTCTCAGCCTGTTTATTTTTTGAGTAGAGGAAAGCTACTGATTTATTTGGGTAAATTTCAATCCATCCACTTTGGTGAAGTTGTTTATCAGGTTTAGGAGTTCTCTGGTGGAATTCTTGGGTTCAGTTATGTGTACTATCATATCATCTGCAAATAGTGATATTTCGTATTATTCCTTTCTTTGAGAAAATCAACAAGATAGATAAACCCTTAGTCAGACTAACCAGAGGGCACAGAGAGTATATCCAGATTAACAAAATCAGAAATGAAAAGGGAGATATAACAAAAGAAACTGAGGAAATTCAAAAAAATTATCCTACTACAAAATCCTATACTCAACAACACTGGAAAATCTGGAGGAAATGGACAATTTTCTAGACAGATACCAGGTACCAAAATTAAATCAGGCTCAGATAAATTATCTAAACAGTCCCATAACTCCTAAAGAAATAGAAGCAGTCATTAAAAGTCTCTCAACCAACAAAACAAAACAAAACAAAACAAAACAAACCCCTAGGATCAGATGGGTTTAGTGCAAAATTCTATCAGACCTTCAAAGAAGATCAAATACAAATACTATTCAAACTATTCCATAAAACAGAAACAGAAGGAACACTATCCAATTCCTTCTATAAAGCCACAATTACACTTATACCTAAACTACACAAAGACCCAACAAAGGAAGAGAACTTCAGACCAATTTTCCTTATGAATATTGATGCAAAAATACTCAATAAAATTCTTGCAAACGGGGGTTGGGGATTTAGCTCAGTGGTAGAGCGCTTGCCTAGGAAGCGCAAGGCCCTGGGTTCGGTCCCCAGCTCCGAAAAAAAGAACCAAAAAAAAAAAAAAAAAATTCTTGCAAACGGAATCCAAGAACACCTCAAAATGATCATCCATCATGATCAAGTAGGCTTCATCCTAGGAATGCAGGGATGGTTCAATATACAGAAATCCATTAAAGTAATCCATTATATAAACAAACTAAAAAAAAATCCCCCCACATTATCATTTCATTAGATGCTGAGAAAGCATTTGACAAAATTCAACACCCCTTCATGATACAAGTCTTGGAAAGATCTGGAATTCAAGGCCCATACCTAAACATAGTAAAAGCAACATAAAGTAAACCAGTAGCCAACATCAAACTAAATGGAGTGAGACTTAAAAGCAATACGACTAAATCAGGGAGTAGACATGGCTATCCATTCTCTCCCTTTGTATTCAATATAGTACTTGAAGTCCTATCCAGAGCAATTAGACAACAAGAGACTAAATTTTTAAAGTCAACTTTTAAATGGTTGAAACTTTTAAAGACTGTGACTTTTAAGGTGGACTGTTTAATTTTGTGATAGAAATATAAGACCTTGGGGATAGGCAAGAAAAGAAAGGTTATAGTTTAATAGTGATGTATTTGTAAGGTTGACAAATGGCCAAATGCTAGTTTTCATTAACTTGGCACAATAAGGTCATCAAAGAAGAGAGAACTTCAGTCGAGGAGTTGCCTCCCTAACATTGATCTGTGGGAACATTTTTCCTTTTGACTAATAATTGATGTGAGAATGGTGGTACTGAGGCCAGTAGTTCTGGTTATAGAAGAAAAGAAGTTGAGCCTCTGTAAGTCATGCTCCTCCAGGGTTTCTGCTTCTAGGTACCTGACTTCATTCAATGCTGAACTCTAACTTACAAGATTTAGTAAATCATTTTCTCCTCAAGTTTATTTTGATAGTGGTTTTATCACTATCACAAATTAGAATATGGTGATTTTGATTTTGTTTGGGGTATCCAGTATTTTCCATATATTGCATTAAATAATTTCATTATCTTCACTAAGTTCAAAATTATTTCTGGTTTTATAATGTAAAAACATTCACTTTTCTATCTTTGTTTCTGTTGCTATGATGAAACACCCTGAGCAAAAACAAATTAGGGGATGAAGAGTTTATTTAGGGTCTTAATTCCAGGTTACAGTTCATCATTTCAGGCAATGCAAGGCGGGAATTAAAGCAATCAGCTACATCCCATTAATGGTCAAAAGCAGAGAGAAAAATGAATGCATTTATGGTACCTGCTTATTCAGTTTTCAACTGGTCCTCTCTACTTTTACATAGCCCAGGACGCCAAGTTAAGGAATAATGCCATCCACATGGGTTGGGACTTTCTATATCAAAACCATTGAGGCAATATGCTGAAGACATGCCCCTAGGGTAATCTCATCTGGATAATTCCAGATTGCAACTTCCCTGGTGACTCTGTCCCAAATTGACACAAAACTATTACTATGTATGTTTAGATTTTCAAAACTTACTTCTAATAAGTGTACTTAAGTACTTTAACCTCCCTTCTAGCCCACTGCCTACCTGAGGTAGTAGAAATGAAAGGTCAACAGGACAAAGAAGGATGTGGACTAGTCTGCTTTGCCAGGATATCAGCAGTTCAGTTCATATACAATCAGAAGCTGTAGCTCAATCCACTTACAAACATCATTCATGAACCATCAACTGCTGTTTGATTCAGAAAAACTGAGAGGCTCTGCCAATTGGCCCAAGTCTGTGGAAGTGGCAAGAAGCCACCACGATACCACCAGAAGTTCTTTGATGCATTGCTCTCTCTGAACTCATGATAAATGGTGGCTGGCAAAGAATAGCAAACAAATCAGTACCATACAGTGTTGTCAGTGAAGACCAGTGTCAGTAAAGCCCAACAACAATCAACAAATAATGGTAAGGCATACCAATACCATACAGCATTATCCAGTGTCTGTTGGGTTATACTCACTTTTCAAGCATAATGTGATCTCTCAAGTGCCTGCTCTAGCAAAACACTGCATGCCCCTTTTCCAGGCTCCTTCCAGGAGGAACACTTTGTGTCTATTCTCAGCAAAACATCCTCCCATACATTGCTTCAGCAAAAGCATCCTCTCATAAGATAGTTTCCAAAAAACATCATGTGATGCAACTGAGTCTCCAAAGAAACCAGAAATTTCCATTTCACTGATAGGATTGCATTGGTACAGTTTATGTATTGGGATGCTTTTTAAAGTGTGGATTGTAACATTTTTATCCCCTTTCAAAATTATAAAGGATAAATCTTCAGTTTTGAGAATTTGTTTGGCATGCATCAAGAACACCATACAGAAAACTTTTCTTCTGTCATAAGTAGGGTTAATTCAGGTTGTAGGATAAAACACAAAAATGGGAAAGATGAAAATCAAGCAATGGATGATGGGAAAAACTAGGGAGGTACCATGGTATTTCCTAGAGTAGAGCCTGCTTAACATGGTTAAAGAAAGGAATTATGATCCAAATGACTATGAAAACCTGTGCATGTTGCAGCGTTGTGTACTTTCACATCCATTGTCTCATGAAATTTTGCAGCTCCGTAAGAGCTTGGCTTGGCATATATTTGATGTTTCGAAGTCTCTTGAAGAGTCACTGTAGACAGACATGATTATTCAGTCTTTAAGATCTGCTGTTGACAACTGTGTATGGCTCTTTTGTTCAGCTTTAAAACATTTTTTTTCTCATGTTATATAGTCGAGGGTTTCCTATCACACCCTGGACTTGCTTCACAGAGCAGAAAATGGCAGAACTGAACTGAGATCAGTGCAGAGCATTTGACAATTTACTTTAAAATCTCAGACTCTAAAGGGAAATGGTCTCAGACATGAATGATTCGGCTTGGTGAAGGTTAAGGACAAGATAATGTTTATTCATTTACTCTTGGTCCTCCTGAGTGTAAAGATAGATGATCCAGAAAAAGGAAAGAGGCATTTAGACAGGTCAGAAATCCCTAGATCCTGACAAAATTGTGTTTTCTTCTTCTTTTCCTTCATATCTTCACACTACTTAAATAAATAAGTCTATTTAGCTAGACTGCTCTCACTAGTTAGCTGCCTGAAGTAAATAAAATAAAAAATGGCCATCACATTTTTCAGGGACTGGCACAGAAATTTCATTATATTAATGGATACTAAAACTGTGGCCTTGTGGGAGGGTGAAGCTTAATGTTTTTGCCTTTTGTGATATAATAGATAATTAGAGTTGTAGTATTTTCATCCTACCCCAAAGTTTTATTTTGTCGTCATTGTTGTTTTGAGGGGGAAAGGGAGAAGGGGAAGGGAAGGAGGCTGCGAAGAGAGAGGGAGAGAAATGAGCGACAGACATATGAGCCTGTAGGGAGAGATAGATGGGGGTGGGTGCTCATATAGTTCTTTGTATTTCAGAAAATGAAATTTGCACAAATTGATAAGACTTTGCATGTTTTTGTTTTGTTTTATTTATTTTTGTTTTTATGCTTTTTGGGGGGGGGGAGCTCCCGCTAGTTTGGATCCTGCTATGTGATTTTGAGCACATCTTCCATTGATTTTTGTATTGAAGTTTATCCCCACTGTGAGATAGCAAGTGGGTACTTATTAATACATGTGCTGATTGTGCAGGGTGGCTTCATTTCACTATGACACTCCCATACATGTTTATGCTCTACTTTACTCATTTTTATCTCTTTTAGGAATGTATCTGAGATGGGGCTTTTGAGAGTGGCTAGAAATGGTTAAGGTTATGAGGGTGGAGCCCTGATGACAAAACACTAATGGCTGTGCCAGAAGACTGACAGTGACCACAGGACTCACACATTTTGTTTCCTTTCACAGGATACTCAGTGTTGCTCTGGGATTCTACCCTTTCTTTCCCTAAAGGATAGCCCTAGACATAGGCCCCTGAACTTTGAAACTCCAGAAGAAATGTAACCCAGAACACACTTCTGCCACAGTTTTTCTCAAAGAATTTCCATGACCCGAAGTAGACTCAGCATGGAAAAAAAAAGCAGTCTCTAATTAAATAATACGGAAGCACCCAAGTTAACAGTCAAACTGATTTTTTTCACTGTGAAAATAATGGAGACATTTTTATATTAATTTACACTTTAAATCTCTAAGGTACAGAAGATTGTGTGAAGTTTATTCCTGTAATGTCTAACATAAATATTTTTGTCTTTTGCTTATTGTAAATAATTTCTGTAAGGCATCAGCCAGGGAATCTCTGAATTAGGACCCACTGCATAAGTCAACTGAACACTTTCAATCTGCAGCTCTTTGCTCACATTTGCAGCACAGCTGCAACTTGTTTGCCAATCACTGAAAGCATCTTGGTGACCTTTACTTCACTGCATCGCAGGTATGTGTTGAAATTTGAAATTCTAAAGTTACTCTTTGCTCTGTACATCTTTCCACCAGACAGAGGTTCTAGAGGAATTTTAATCCAGCAACATGGCTGCCCTGGCAAGAGGTCATATCCAAAGACCTTCTAGGTCTGGGCAATCTGGCTGGAATGATACACCTTTAATCCCTCTAGCTGGGATACAGACAAGCTTTTAGAGCACATCTTTAATCACAAACAATGACATCTAATTGAAGGGCAGACAAAGCGATGAATCAGAGAAAGATTTCATAGAATGTGTCAGAGATAGGATACACCCAACTCTCATGAGAATAGATAGGAAGGGAAGGCTACTTAAGGGCAGTGGCGCAAGACAGGCAGTTCAGTGTGGAACAGTTCACTAAAGTACAGTTGAGTTCATTTGAGTTCATGCAGTGCTGTAACATTCCATTTGGTCTGTGCAGTCTATGAGTAAGTGAAGTTCAATTCATGGAATTCAGAGGCAATTTTTCTAAGCTGAGCAATTCAGTGAGAAGCCAAGAGAAGCTAGTTTGAATCAGTCAACTTGGAGATGAGTTTTGAGCCAGGACAGTTGAATTGAACCAGCCAGCCAAAGTTCAGAAAGAAGTAGAAAAGATGAGCTTATTCATCAGTAAGTCTTGGAAATGAAAATTACATCTGGTGAATAGTAGTTACTTTATAGGAAGTGGCATTTTGGCTAGTCTTTAGGACTGATGCCAGTGGTAGGAGAGAAAAGGAAGGTATTACTATTCTACTCAGATTTTTCCTATAGAAGTGAGTTTATTAGGTTCGCATATAAAAGCCTATATTAAAACAATATTATGTAAATGGTCAAGGTATGTTGAAATATAAAACCAGTGGTTATATAAACAACAAATATTTCATTAAAAATTATAAAATTTATTGAAATTCACTCAAATTTTTATTCTTGGACTTGTGGTGAATGTACTAATTGCTTTCACTGAATCTGTATATATAAGAATTAATTAGGGATTGATGACTGTACCAAAATGCTGACCTTTTTGAAAGCTTCCTGAGTTTTTCTCTCAGTTAAAGAGGTTGTTTAGAATAGAAAAGAAATCTGAGTCTAAGCAAACTAAGTATGGAACATATGGATAAATGTGAAACCTTGGGTGCATATGAGAAAGACCATATATTATCAACACCAACTCAAGAAGGAACAGAGAAATCTGAATGAAACACAAACGCATTAATTTTATAATTTAACATCATTCCCATTGAGAGAAATCTTAGTCCAGAAGGTTTTGTGCTTGAATTTTTAAAAAATAAGTGTTTCTTAGTTTGGAAATTGGAAGAAAAGGTGTAGAAGTAACTGACTTATTAGTTTAATATAAATTTAAATAAATATAATACAAATAATTAGATATAATTAAGGAGAATGAATGGTCATAAAACTATAGTCTAATCTTATTTATAAACAGGGATTCAAAATTATAAATAAAACATTAGGAATATTATGTATAGATTTGAAAAAATCAATAAAAAGTGAAAGGATCTTTTTCTTGAATTGGAGCTTTGTTTACAATAACAACAATTATTGTTATAATCTTCCATATTCATAGATTAAAGGGGAAAATTCTAGTTACTTTCCATGGTTGTAGAAAAACAGCTATTAATAAAATTCAGTGATCATTTCTATCATTTTGCAAACCAGAGTGAGAAGAAGAAACATGCTCTGACTGTTAATGGAAAAACTCCAGTAGAAGCACTTTGGCTAAATACAGGGACATGGGTCCTGCAGCCAGACACTGTTTTAGAGAACTGCTGAGAGCAGGAAAAAATCCTGCAGAATCAGAACCGTTAAGAACAGATAAATACCCCAGCTACAGTGAAAACTCCACAGGTCCAGAGTTATTTCCACAAATGCATTTGACCTATTTGAGTTTCATAGTAAAAGACAAAACAACATGGAAATTACTGTGATAAAATATAGTGAAATATTAAGACCATGGAATTTATGACAGATTTATAATGAAAGGAATTTATAAAGCTTATGTGTCCTAAATGTTTATATACTATCGTACTATGCATAAAACCCCAAACACCTAAAATGTGTTAATATTTTAATATAAATTATAGTACTATGCAATATTATATTATTATATTAATACATAATACATAAAATTGAATTAGTATAAATTGATGTGTTTTAGATAACTCATTAACATCTTAAATATGCATTAATGTATTATACACATTCAAATCTTAAACATTCAAAGTGCTGATTTCAATATAATAATATTTATGACCATGTATAGAAAGAGATCTTTCATAAGACAAGGTTAGCTTAACCTGGAATGGAATTTACTATATAGCACAGGCTGTCCTTGAACTTATGACCTTGCTTCACCTGTCCAAGCACTGGTGCTATAGGCATGTGCCAACTACTAAAGAAAGGATTTACTAAAATATAAAAGGTTCTAAAGAGGGACTGGAGCGATCATTCAGCAGTCAAGAGTTGTTCTTCCCGAGGACCAGGGTTCTGTTCCCAGCACCCATATCAGACGGCTCACTAGGACCTGTTACTCCAATTCCAAGAAATCAAACATTCTTGCCCTCTGTGGGTACCTAAATGTACTTGCTGTATATACATGTCATGCAGGCAATAACAATTACATATAAAAATAAATAAACAAATAACTAGAAAAGAAAGAAAGAAATACAATTGATAAAGTTCTAAAATTTCTAAATTTCTAAATACATACAAAACTTTTATGTGGAAAGGTCTTAAACATTGAAAAACTTAGAATAGAATGTAACGAACATAATTATGATCAACAGGGTAGAAAGGATTTCTCGAGTAAAAAATTTCAGGGAATTAGAAAGTCAAAATTGATATGTTTTGTAATGTTGAAAAAGTTTTGTTCAGGAAACATACCACAGAGTTGAAAGCACAGAGCTCACCATAGGCCAATAACGTCCAGCCCTAGAAATATTCCTAGATGTTCAAACCTCAGAGGTTCAAAAGCAATAGCTCACTAGAACAGGTAGAGAACATGGACTACAGGTGAAGATGAGGGAGTAACAGATCTACAGAAAATGGTAACCTCATTAATTCAGAATCACAAAAGAACAGAATGAGCTTTTATTCTAAGCCCTGAAAGAAAGGCAGGTTACAAAGGCTTAGGAAAGCTAGTGTGGAGAAGAATTTGAGAAACTCTTACAGCACTAGTGACACAGAAGAGGAAAATGAGCCCTACCCAGAACACTGTAGCAATGTCTACAAAAGTGAAGAATGTGTTTACACCATGGCTTGGCAACTGTATTGCTGGATAAATGTTCTAGAAAATTCTAGGGTACATAACATGCATAACATAACATAATGTGTGTAACATCATTGCTTAGAGGGGAAAATAAAACTTCCAATGTTCGTCAATTGCAGTTAAATTGAAAATGCTTGTGAACATGTAAGAATCTATTTCAAAACACCTCAGGTCAAATGAAAACAAAAGCAAATCATTAACCTGAATGTAATATAATTTGTGTAAACTAAAAGAAACCCACAATACTGCATTTATTTATTTACTTACTTTTCCCTTTTTAGTTTTGGTCACTGACATTTTTATGCGTACATATCACTATACTTTGCTCCAATTTGCTTCTACCCTCTTGAGTCTTTGTTAACACATATTCTAAATATAATACATATTATTTTCATATAAAGACCGATAGCATTTGTGGTTTGAGTAAGAAATGCCCGCCCCCCATCAGCATATACATTTGAACACTGGTCCCCAACTGTGCCTCAGTTTGGGAAGGTTAGGGATACTTAGGATCCAGAACTTTGTTCAAAGTGGATTTTGAGTGTTTATATTCTTACTGACTTCCAGTTTTCTCTCTCTCCTTCCCTTGTACAGAGAAAATGTGATTAGCCAATGTCCTGATCTAGGTGCTTGTGGCCAAGCTTCCCCACCATTCTGGACTTTGCCTTTGGTACAACAATAAAGATAAATTCTTCTAAGAGTTGTGTGGTCATGATCTTTTATCACAGTAACAGAAAAATAGCCATTGTAAACACAGATGCAAAGATATGTATTGTGCACTCAACAAATATGTCTAGTGTGGTGGTTGGTTCTGGGGGTGGGGAGAAAGGAATAAGCTTATAGAAGAGCCCAATTTGGTCCATAGTATTTTCAATCTTTAATGAAAACAAAGACCTGAATCATATATAACTGACTGAATGCTTGTGTTAACTATGGTGATGGTTACACATATATTTGTTTTACTTGGGCAGTATTCTGGAAAAGGGTTGTAAAAAATTAACAGAAAATTTTCATGTATATACAGAACACAGCTGGGTGAAGTGATGATTACTACTATCATTACCATGATTATCTGTATTCCAGGGGTGGAATCCAGTGCCTCGTGCATGCTGAGCAGACATTCTGCCACTGGGCTCCAACCCCAACTCTAGAAGCTCTGCTGGGCACTCTAGATTCAGTATGTGTTTTATATGGGTCTTTAAAAGTCATAGCTGTAATCAGGAATAATGGCAGATGTACACACCGAACACTCCTCTTCTATCTCTCAACAGCAACTGTTCCCGGATATTTCCCCAATGCCCTCTCTTTGTCCGGCCTGCATGCACCTTTTTCTTAGAATTCAGGATCATCGAAAAATGATTTTAGAACTCTATTGCAGAGGGGAATTTTGATTTTTGAAAGGGAAATAAAATTTTTTATAGGACTACACCTCAGCAGAATTGTAAAAACCCTTGCATTGAGTGACTCAGAACCAAGGTAGAAAATATTGCTCGTGTGTTGTGAACAGAATGATTGCTATTGATTGCTCAGGGTCTCTCTCTCTCTCTCTCTCTCTCTCTCTCTCTCTCTCTCACATCTACTTTTATTTTACTGCATGTGTGTTTTTGTGCATTGGTGTTTTGCCTGCATGCATGTGTACATGTGGGTGTCAGATCTTGGAGTTAACAGACAGTTGTGAGCTGTCACATGGGTGCTGGGAATTAAACTCAGGCCCTCTGTGCTCTATATTCGCTAAGTAATCTCCCTACCACCAATAATGGTATATCTTAACATTAAGAGAGTCAGCATGCATTCGGGAGCTGTGAGGTGAGGGAGTTGTTTTGGGTTGCCTTTTTCTGTTTCTTTTCAAACCTGGAATCTACCAAGTTCCATACCTCAGGCAATTCTACCAGGCAATTCTAACTCTCATTCTAAAGGCCACACCTGTGAGGCAGAACTATCTATGTCTTGATTAAATGAAATGACTTTTTTTTTCTGCTTGTGTGTGTGTACACAATGTTGTATGTATTTATATATATGTATGTATGTATGCATGTATGTATGTATATATGTGGGTCTGTGTCTGTTTATGTGAGTGTTGTATATGAGTGTGTTCTGTATGTGTGATATATATCCAGTTGTGTGTGTGTGTGTGTGTGTGTGTGTGTGTGTGCATTTGTGTGCCTATGCCCAAATGCAGAAGAAGGAAGAAGGATACCCTCCTCTCTCTGGTATTCTACCTTACTTCTTCTGAGACAGTGTCTCTCACTGAACCTGGAGTCCACAATACTAGGGTTACAGATGTGTGGTCTCACCTGGATTTTTCCATGGATACTGGGATTTGATCTTAGGTCATCATCAACTGCTCTTACCAACTGAGCCATCTCTCCAGGCCCTAGCCTCCTATTTGCTTTTAAATCAATTCTGTTGTAAAATATGACTGGTAAATTTTGGATGCTCAGTTTCTATTTTTATCGCTCATTTATTTCCATCCATTTTTACCTGGTAGGCACATGTAATGTTCATGGATATTGGATTAAATCATGTTCTGCTTTTTAGAAATGAAAAAAATATTAACAGTTTTGTAAAACAGAGAAAAATAAAGAATAAAGGCTCATATAGAAACATTGCTTTTCTTAATTTCGACCTCATTATTTTGTTCTGTAAATTTCTTTGCATAGGATCATAAGGAGTAAAGTTCACAGGGACCATGAAATCACTGAGAAGCAGCAGGAGACCTTGGTGTAATTTTATGTTTCTTTCTTTTATAGCACTTGTTCCTGTTCCAAGGAAGAAAGGGGGAGAAAGACAGCTTAGGATGGCTGCTTGGAGGAGCACTGCAGAGACGACCTTGTTAATGTTTAAGCACATACTTGGCCTTCTCTGTCAGATGTATTCTAATAGGAAATCCCTTAGTTTTCTGTTACAGAGGGATCTTCAGGTCTGGGCACCTGGATTTCATCCTTTTTACCCTTGTTTTGATGAGAGACAGGGTTTAGGTACTGTGCTAAGCTAAACAAAAGGCATTTCTCTGATCACCAACAATAGAAACGCCCAGTCACGTGAAACACAAATCAACCTGAGTGAAGCTTTTGAGATTTCCACAGCAATAAGCTCGCTGCTATTTACGTCCTCCGGCATCCCAATCCAGGCCTGCTGTCTGTTCGTGCCTGACATCCTTTTCTTCACAGCTGAAAGGCTTCATGAGGGAGAAGACACAAGCCCCAGGCTTTATTCTTGTTGGAAGCCTTTGTGGCTTGCATTCAAGTTCACAGTGCATTTTGAAAATCTTTCCTTATGGCTTAATTTTTCCGAGCTCTTATTGATAAAGATAAGGTGTATTTCTGCTGCAGCTTTCCTTTCAAAGAAGCATTTCAAAAGCTGTGATTCAGGAGATGCAGGGATGTGCACGTTCCATTGGCTTTAAAGTAGAAATGTATGTTACTGCCTACTGAGTTCTAGACCCAGATACACTGCCCCTATCACTGTGAGCTTGAGAAGCTCTAGGATTGTAAGTCAAAGGCCAGACTGCTATCTCAGTGCCTAAAAGAGTGGTCACTCTGCATTCATGTCCACACAACCATGGCACCTGGACACCTTGAGGGAAGAAGAGGAACTTGAAACCACAAAGAACATCACAATATAGGAAATACACTTAGATTTCATGTATAGGCTCTACATTCCCTAAGTCTAAAAAGTAGGCCAAAAGATGTCTGCTCACTTTGCTTCAAAGCTATGACAGCCACTCAGCACCATAGAATGCTGAGCACTGATAATTTTAGTGTTTAGAGATCTTTTTCATTCCTCTGTATCTCCTCTGCCCTTCTCTGTCTTGCTCTCTATCCATTGTACTCACATTTATGCACATAAATTTAGCAAATCAAAAGAGAAAGCAAGTTAAAGAAGTCCCCTTAGAAAGCAATGAATATTATGATCCTATTTGTGTCACCTCTGTTAATTGGTCATTTAGTCAACAAATAAATATCGAGTCTCAGTGGAATACCAAGTGCTGCTTCACTATTGGAGAAACAATGAGCAAGGCAAAGCTACTTCCCTCCAGGAATGAATGTTCTTCCAGGGAAATGTGTTGGAACAATGCCTTCCTAAGGCTACTCAGGCTCTGGTCTCAACTACTTGTGAACCTGTTCATTTGCATACAAGAAGAGAGCTCAGGCTGCATTTAGTCGTTGATTTGGCAACCACTGGGAGGTAGGTCTGACCTATCCAGATGGGGCCATAAAGGAGAAATAGAGGCAAGAGGGTCAGAGGACGAGACATTGACAGAAAAAGCAGTCAGGCATGAAAAACAGGAGGACATACTGTTGTGGTTTTTAATAATGGATGGATGACACAGGCATTCAATGTTTGAAGAGGAACCCCTCTCCCTAGCCTATAGAAATGCAGCATCTGATGCTTTGCCCTTAAGCCTTGAATCCACTTTGGGACTTTTAACTTGTAGCTGTCATTTCTTACAGAGACACTAAAAAAAAAACCTATTATAACAAAGTATTTAAATTAGCACATAAATAACAGAGGCTATTTTAGCTTCAGTATAGTGAATATATAGAGGTGAATAAGGCTGTGGTAAGAGCTTCCCTTCCTCCACTGAGTTCCCTTCTTTCCCCCTCTCTTGCTCTATGGAAAATCCAGCTCCCCTGTGATTCTCTGGCATCCTTCATCCCTCTTACTATGCTCAGTGTTCTAATCTGTTGGGTCTCTGAAGACTGGAACTCTTTAATCTGTTTTTCTGGATTGTTCTTCATATTATTGATCTGCTGCCTCTGATCAGCAAATACATACAAACTGACTTTTCAGAGAAGGCAAATGTATGAGAGTAAGACAAAGACTGCCTAGGAATGTTATGCTCCTCTCGTCCCTTTCATAAGAAGGGAATTAAAGATGACGGATGAAGGGACTGATGGGAACTATAGCATGGGGTTAAAAATATCAGAAGACAAATGCCAAGTCATACATGGTTTTGGCTTGACCTGATTTGGGCAACAAAGGAATGAAGAAAGGATAAGCACATGTACCAAAAAGCTAGGATAAGGTGTTCATGCACTCTGAAGGAGACACATCAAAGGCCTGGGAATCTTAGTGCATTTATTATATACTCTTGAGTGAGGTAGTTAGCTTACTATATACAGTTCAACAAGGAGGAGGCAGGTCAGCTAATTTCAGTAGGAGATCTTTGAGGGGGAAAAGCTTCAGGCAGCAGATATCTAGGCCAAGGAAGTTGTGGTTGATAGTTTCTGCAGACTCTGCTTTAGATAAAGGTCAAGCTTTAGTAACAACTATGCTTGGACTAGAGAAAGACTTTGCTATTCTTTTGAGCCTAGCCAGAGGAGGGTTTTGTCATTCCTGTGGGTGTGAGGCATTGGGGTCCTTGACATGATTGTGCCCCAGTCAACAACACACACTGACACAGGATTTCATCTGTTCCCCACAGACAAATGTTTCCAAAGGTGATTGTTTGAATATGAATCTGCCATAGTGTTAGTTATTTTTCTCATTACTCTGGCAAAATACCAGCATAAGCAACTAAAAGAAAAAGGGGTTTATTTTGGCCCCTGGTTTGAGAATGGATATAGTTCATCATGACAGGAAACCATGGCAGTGGAAACTTAAGGCAAGCCAGTCACATTGTGTCTGAAGTCAGGAAGCAAAGATTAGTGTGCTTTCTCTTGTCCCCCTTTTCATTCAGCATGTGAACTCAGCCATGGAGGTCTGTATCTGCCCAGGAAAAAGCAGTGCTGCTGTACTTGCATAATCATCGCCCTCAGTTAGCTAACTCTGTCCCATTAATTTGTACTTCTGATAAAACTCAGGGTAGGTATCTCTCCTTGATGAAATACCTCTGAAAAACATCTGTTGAAAAGACCCAGAGGTATGTCTCCTAGGTGATTCCAAGTCTAGTCAAATTGACCATGTAAAATGAAAAACCCTACCAATTCCACTCATTCAGTCCTATTTATTCTCAATACGCCACACTTAGTATCACAAATCACTGATCTCAATGAATCCATGAACTGATGTTGTCAACACATCAGTGATTGCTCTCATTAATTCTACTTAAAAAGTTAAAATAGCCTTTCCCACAACTAACTTGTAACTCACTTCTTAATTAACTGAAGTGAAATGAAAGTCCCAGCAATCTTATGCTGTCCCATTTGTCTTTGCTAAGAATTACAAACTAATGAGACAGAGTGGACCAATCACTGATGGTGTCCATGCAACTGCAACAGTTTTAATTTCTAGTCCTGGATAGACATGCTTGTGTTTACTCAACTTCCAGTTTTCCTGGGAATCATAGAGGTTGACAAGCAGAATTTAAAAGGTGATTTAAGTCTCTGAAGAAAGAAATTGAAGAAGATCTCAGAAGATGGAAAGACCTCCCATGCTCATGGATTGGCAGGATTAATATGGTAAAAACGGCCATTTTGCCAATCTATAGATTCAATGCAATCCCCATCCAAATTCCAACTCAATTCTTCATAGAGTTAGAAAGAGAAACTTGCAAATTCATTTGGAATAGCGAAAACTGTACTCAACAATAAAAGAAATCACCATCCCTGACCGCAAGCAGTGTTACAGAGCAATAGTGATAAAAAATGTATGATATTGGTACAGAGACAGGCAGGTAGATCAGTGGAAAAGAATTGAAAACCCAGAAATGAACCCACACATCTATGGTTACTTGATCTTTGACAAAGGAGCTAAAACCATCCAATGGAGAAAAGATAGCATTTTCAACAAATGGTGCTGGTTCAACTGGAGGTCAGAATGTAGAAGAATGCATATTGATCCATTCTTATCACCCTGTAAAAAGCTTAGGTCCAAATGGATCAAAGACCTCCACATCAAACCAGATACACTCAAACTAATAGAAGAAAAAGTGGGGAAGAGTCTTGATCACATGGGCAATGAGGAAATTTTCCTGAACAGAACAACAATGGCTTATGCTCTAAGATCAAGAATCGACAAATGGGACCTCATAAAAGTGCAAAACTTCTGTAAGGCAAAGGACACTGTCATTAGGACAAAATGGCAACCAACAGATTAGGAAAAGATCTTTACCAATCCTACATCTGATCGAGGGCTAATATCCAAAATATACAAAGAACTTAAGAAGTTAGACTCCAGAGAGCCAAATAACCCTATCAAAAATGGGGTACAGAGCTGAACAAAGATTTCTCAGCTGAGGAATATCGAATGACTGAGAAGTACCTAAAGGAATCTTCAACATCCTTAGTCATCAAGTAAGTGCAAATCAAAACAACCCTGAGATTCCACCTCACACCAGCCAGAATGGCTAAGATAAAAAACTTGGGTGACAACAGATGCTGGTGAGGATGTGAAGAAAGAGAAACACTCCTCCACTGTTGGTGGGATTGCAGACTGGTACATCCATTCTGGAAATCAGTCTGGAAGTTCCTCAGAAAATTGGACATTGCACTACCTGAGGACCCAGCTACACCTCTCCTGGGCATATACCTAAAAGATGTTCCAACATACAACAAAGACACATGCTCCACTATGTTCATAGCAGCCTTATTTCTAATAACCAGAAGCTGGAAAGAACCCAGATGTCCCTCAACAGAGGACTAGATTCAGAAAATGTGGTACATCTACACAGTGGAACACTACTCAGCTATTAAAAACAATGACTTCATGAAATTCATAGGTAAATGGATTGATCTAGAAAATATCATCCTGAGTGATAGTCACAGAAAAACACAGATGGTATGCACTCACTGATAAGTGGATACTAGCCCAAAAGCTCAAATTACCCAAGATACAATCCACAGACCACATGAAGCTCAAGAAGGATGACCAAATTGCAGATGTTTCACTCCTTCTTAAAAGGGGAACAAAAATATTCATGGGAGGGGATATAGAGACAAAGTTTGAGTAGAGACTGAAGGAATGGTCATTCAGAGCCTGCCCCACAGACACACACACACACACACACACACACACACACACACACACACACACACACACACACACATACACACATTTCCACCAAAAACTAGATAATATTGATGAAGGTAAGACAGGCATGCTGACAGAACCTGATATAGCTGTCTTCCAAGAGACACATCCAGAGCATGACAAGTACAAAATCTAAAGCTCACAGCAAACCATTGAACTGAGAATGCACTCCCCATTGAGGAATTAGAGAAAGGATTGAAGGAACTGAAGGGGCTTGCAACCTTACAAGTACAACAATACCAACCAACCAGAGCTCCCAGGGACTAAGCTACTACCCAAAGACTATACATGGATTAACCCATGGCTCCAGCTGCATATGTAGCAGAGGATGACCTTGTTGGCACCAATGGAAGGGGAAGCCCTTGGTCCTGCCAAGGCTGGACCTCACAATGCAGGAGAATTTTGGGGTGGGGGAGCGGGAAGAGGTTGTTTGGGGAGGGGAACACCTTTATAGAAGAAGAGGAGGGGTATAGGATAGGGGACATGTATCTGGGAAACCAGGAAAGGAAATAACATTTAAAATGTAAATTAAAAAATCCAATAAAAAGTAAAAAATAAAATAAAAAATAAAAAGTTATTTATTCTAGCTTTCCCATACAGATGAGGAAACTGTGACCCACAAATAGTAAAGAGCTTCCCCAGTGGAAGTAATTGGCAAAGAGTATATGTGCTAAGAAACCAGGACTCTGCTCCCTGCCCCGTGTTCCTTCAGTTCTCTCAAGCTGCCCATTCACCTCATAAGTGACATTCTCTTTCCTTGCTTTTCGCCTTCAGCTCAGTACCCAGTCCCTCAACAACATGTACTAGAAGATTTATGATTTGCATTTGACAAGTCTCCTGCTTGATGCAAGAGACTTGATGCAAGAAACTATGGTGGTTATTAACATGCCTAAAAAGTTCCCAACATGCTTGAAGGCAGGTATGGAGGAAAAGTCCAATTAGTAAGTAGAATTTTTATTTGCTTATCCTGCTCTGAAGGTTAGGGTGGAGGTGAAGCATGGAGCGGTTTGCATTGTAGAAAGGGACTTGCTGAGTTTATTGGTCTTCTTTTCAGGATGCCCTCCTTGTTGTACTTCTGCTTGTTCTGAGTACACCCTGTACAGCCCAGGCTGCAGTGCAAGAATCTTAAAATATCAAAGAAGAAGCATATTTAACTATTTCTTCACTTAAGTAGGATACTACGACTCCATTCCCAGATTTATTACTGGGATTAATGAATTGACGTATATGAAAGTGCTTAGGATAGTACCTGGTCACTAGCAAGCTCCTGGTAGCTCTTAGCTAATACATTGCCTTCATCTTCTTGACTTTCATCATCATCACATCACCATGATAGCCCTTCAGCATCCCAAGTCCCTCTGTCTAGTTTTTCTGGAAAGGAACACCTCTAGCATCCGTGGCCTGCTTTTTCTCCAGCCTCTTTCTGCAGTGCTCTCAATTTGTTAGATTATAGCCCTGCTTATTTCTTAGTTTTACCAGAGGCATCTTGTGGTTGTTTAAACAGGTATGGCCCTCATAGATTCATGTGTTTGAACACTTGTCTATTAGGGAGTGTGGCCTTGTTAGAGGAAGCGTGTTACTGTGGAAAAAGAGTTTTGAGAGGTCTTAAATTCTTAAGTTATGCCCAGGGTGAAAACACATCCAGTCTCTTCCTTGCTACCTGCAGATCAAGATGTAGAGCTCTCAGCTTCTTCTCTAGCACCATGTCTGCCTGGACACTGCTATGCTTCCTACCATGATGATAGCGGACTAAATTTCTGAAACTGTAAGCCAGTCCCAATTAAATATTTTCCTTTAAAAGAATTGCCTTGGTCATGGTGTCTCTTCACAGAAATGGAAACTCTGACTAAGAAACACTTCTTTCCAGGCTGAAGATCTCTTGTACTGGCTAGGCACGGGGGATACTTCCTATTGGCAGCATTTTTTTTAACTCATTAATTTCCTCAACTCTGCTCTTTATTTTTCGTTTTATTTATTTATTTTATGTATATGAGTACACTGTAGCTGTCTTCAGACACACCTGAAGAGGGTATTGAATCCCATTACAGATGTTGTAAGCCATGATGTGGTTCATGGGAATTGAACTCAGGACCTCTAGGAAGAGCGGTCCTTAACCTCTGAGCCATCTCTTCAGTTCAAACTCTGCTCTTTCATAGTCCTTACTATGGCTTTATTTTTGAAAAATTCATACACATATACAATCTATGTATTATCTATGTGTTATTAGTTCTATTCTGGCTTTTTCCCTTCAACTCCCTCCATATGTCCCTAACATTTACTCCCTCTCAACTTTGTGGGGTTTTGTTTATAGCCTACTAAGTCCAGTTAAAATTTTCCATATATTTCAGTCTTATTTATGAATATCTCTCATTGATACTATAGTTTCTTAAGGGTAAGATGACAAGCAATCAAAGCCATGAAATATTCACCCATAGAAAAGATATGGCTGAAGACCTCTACTAACATATGATTATTCACTGCATTACATGGTAATGGAAAAAATCTCAGCTCAAAAGGATATTAAACATGGTGTTTGATGTGGCTCTTTCAAGAAGTGAAAGAGTTGTGCTGTATACCACGATTATGGGAGAAAACACTTTCCCAGAGAGAGGAAGTGTTCAGGGCCAGTGGTTGGGTTCTGGAGATGGGAAAATAACATGGTACATCCAAGCTAAAAGCTGCACAGTATCTATAAAGTATAAGACACAGAAGACACACATACCAAAGGTGGATAGTGTGTGTGTGTGTGTGTGTGTGTGTGTGTTTGATTTATAAAATGGTTAATAGCACAATTAGTGAGTACCTTAGAGTTGGTTCTTTCTTCTGAGGTTGACTAATTTGTTGAGTCTTAAATTCTTAAGACATGACCAGGGTGAAAATACACACAGTCTCTTCCTTGCTACCTGCAGATCAAGATGTAGAGCTCTCAGCTTCTTCTCTAGCACCACGTCTGTCTGGACCCTGCCATGCTTCCCACCATGATGATAGTTGACTATCAGCAATTACACAGCATGGAGAAAAACCTGTTTAGGAATTTGCCTTCCATGCAGTAGAACGATGGAATCAGCAGATGTGCCTGGAATCTTGTCTTCTACCAGATGTATTTACCTCTTTAGGTCTCAGTGGTCTGGCTTTCTAAAAATGTGTGTGGGACAATATGGCTCGAAATGGGTTTTACAAAGAGCAGCCAATTTGTGTTTATTACATGATTGGAGGGTCATCAATTACCTGTCTTCAAAGATGAAAATGATATGTGGTTTGAGCTTTTAGTTACTACTACCAACAAAAATTTTCTTTCCAAGTATGTGTGTATATATAAAAGGTGAACTCAGATAATCAAAGGAATTTGACTAGCAAAATAGAGAAGGGACACCATTCTTTTCAATTATGCATTTCATTTTCTTGGTGAGGTTACAGTTCATTGAATATGTTCTTGCCTAGAAGAGCCAAGATTTGAGTTAAAGACAGAGGAATCATGGGGACAGTCCAGTAGACTTAGGTACTAAGAGTTAGGAGAAACACACACTCCATTTATTGTTTAAGGCATAATGATATAGGAAGATTGTGTAAGAGGCTCGGCTTTTTAAGTTATTTACTAGTGATCTGAAGTCAGAAGACACTAAAATTTCCCAAATAAAGCTTACCACCCATTCCTTTCCAATCTTGCTTCACTATGTCATTACTATGAAAGCAAATCATTGGAAACAAGAATGCATCTTTTCAGGGCAAAGTGAAATTCCACACTGCTCTTGTGACGTTTGATGCTTAGCTGAGGTCTTACAACAGGACAGAATGCCATTATACTTTTCAGCTGCTATGGATAAGGTGTTCTGGTGACTCCCTCAGACTTTTCTGTAATATTTCCTGACATGACTCACTTCAGAGATTGTGTTCTGAGTAATATTTAAAATAAAAGACATAGGTGGATAAAACCTGGAACCTGGAGATTAAGGGTTTAATTAATTACTCCATCCCATTTAAACTAGCCTTTTCTTTAACTTGTGGAAAAAATTTAAAAATACATTTAAACCCAAGTATATTTTATTATTTTATTGTGTAGCTTGTGTTTCTGAGAGTAGACTGATAATGAATGGAGAGTAGTTAAAATAAATCATAACATTCTTATTAAAAGTTCACTGGTAATGACTCATACTGTAAGTCCTAGAACAAATGTGCTATCCAGAAAGTTCTTAGTGGGGGAACTGGAAGATGAAGGGAGGAAGAAGTTCTTGGGAGAACTCACCTGCACTCAGAACACTGCCAGGTGCTGGCAGACAGCAAAGTAGTTTTCTCACATCCCATCCCCTACATAGACTTCTTTAGGCAATCATGATTGCTATGGCTGTGCAGAACTGCTACAAAGTGATCAGTGGGGCCTTCACTGGGGAGATCAGCCCTGGCATGATCAAACAGACTTAAGAGCCACATAGTAGTGCTGGGTAGTGCTGGAACACTTGGAGATAAGGTGCATCTTTGGGGGCCAAATGGTAGAAAGTAGTCTATGCCCAGAGACTTGGGGTGATGCTCTGTATTGGGGAGAAGCTAGATGAAAGGGAAGCTGGCATCACCAAGACAGTTGTTTTCGAGCAAACCTAGTTCACCACAGATAATATTAAAGGCTGGAACAAAGTCATCATGACCTATGAACAGTATGGGCCATTGGTACTGGCAAGACTGCAACACCTCAAGAGCCCAGGAAGTATATGAGATGCTATGATTAAAATCCAATGTCTGATGTGGTAACTCAGAGCACCCACATCATTTCTGGAGGTTCTGTGACTGGAGCTACCTGCAAAGGACTGGCAAACTAGCCTGGTGTGGACAGCTTCCTCCTGGTGGTGCACCTCTCAAGCCTGAATTGGTAGATATCATTAATGACAAGCACAAAGCACCACCCTTCTCCTGTACTCACCTGCTAAGTCAGGACTAGATTACCCAGAGGCTTAGTAACTACTCTCACTAGTCACATGCTTCTGAAGATGTCATCTGCCCCATCTTGTGTCCTAATCAACATTGTACCTTCCTGGATCTCTTATAAGTCCCTATAATGATTGTGTCATCCTAATCCCCTCTGCTCCATGACAGGGTGTTGATAAGCCCAGTTTATGCCTTGATGTCTTGCTTGGAGTCTAGAAGTATCTCTATAGGCTTTGTTCCTGCCAAGTTTTCAGCTCACTGAATGCTGTGCAGATTTCTTTCCACGCTTTTCTGTTATTCTAATTGTTAAGGATATTCTATTGGGTCCTAGCAACCCTAGCAATATTCATTGGATCCAAGAGTGTGCTTCCACAGAGGGTCTTAGGCTGCTGAGCTACCATGGCACCACAAGTCCTTTTGAAACAATGTTGACTTGCTTCTGCTGTGTTGGTTGGCAATGTTGAGTGCCCAGAGCCAAGGGGAGGAGGGTTTCTGGCTTCTCTTGATAATCCTTCTGCTGCCCTGGATTTTATTCCAGTAGTTTAGTGTGTCTATTGCTTCTCTGATGGCTGATTTTCAGCTGTCTCTTAGGACTCTGAGACCCCAGCAGACCATGCTTGGGTCTTCAAAACCTTCAAAACCTTTGTATCTTTGACTACTCTGTTTTATATTGCTGGGGGCATGCTAGGTGAGCTGCATCATCAGCCCAATTCTTTGTATGGTTTTACCATCAATGCAAGTTTATCTTCAATGTGAGTTCAAAGTACATATTCCCTGCAGATGTGTTGGATTTTTTCTTAAGTGTTTTAAAATCTGTTTGTTAAGTATGATGACCAATGATTGATCAAAATTGACTCAACTCTTATGTATGCAAGTGCAAATGAATTCTCTGCCCTAGAGAATGTCTCAGTCTTTTCCAGCCTTTAGTACTCAATGGCAATATCCATGAATGATTTAGAAAGACAGCTTTTGTATTTGGAGAGCTGGATCAATGTTTCTCATGTACTTAGTACCCAAGGTGCAGAGGGTGGCCCTACTAAGTATCAGACTTTCTTTTGCTTGAGTTTCAGCTCTCAGCACAAAGTCCCCAGGTCAGCTTCAACATCACCAGGGGAACTTGTTCAAGTTATAAATTCTTGGGCCTTACCTGTTGAATCAGATACTCTAGGGGTGTATGAATTTTAACATATCTTTTTTTTTTCTTTTTTTCGGAGCTGGGGACCGAACCCAGGGCCTTGCGCTTGGTAGGCAAGCGCTCTACCACTGAGCTAAATCCCCAACCCGAATTTTAACATATCTTATAGGTGAACCTGATAGAGGATTCTCAGGGAGAATCATTTTTATTTTATAGTATGAGGGCACATTTGTGTATACATCTGTGTATAAATTGTAACCAGCCATGGACTCACTTCTAGAAGGCCCCTAGTTCTGAGCAAACACCTTGCCCAAGTGGAATGGTGGAAAGAATGCAAAGCCCAGTGGCCTTGGCTGTTGAGAGAAGAGGGTGAGGGGAAAGGGCTAACCTTTGATAACACTGGCTGCCTGTCTTTCCATCCCCTAGCAAATGTGCTGGCTGGAGATGAGAGAGAAGACAGAATTTGGGGTGCTAATCCTGTTTTCTGAGGTTGCTAGCTCTCTGAATAAGGCTCAGCTTAAAGAGTCCCTTCCTGTCTCTACTCATTGATATTGACATTTGTAGTGACACACAGCAGGAACTCTTAGAAACCTGCTCCTTGGAGAATCTCTAGCTAGACACTCCTGTGTATTGAGCTTTTGTAAGTTTCCTTTAAGATCTCTCTCAACCAGGGCAAAGCTTAGTTTCCTGCTTATTCATTCTGTCTATGACTTCCTAATGTGAGCTACAGTGAGCTGTACAGTTTCTTCTTCTTACCAGCATTGCTGGTCTGCAGCTCCTGGCGATTCTCCTGCTTCAGCATCCCAAGTGCTGGGATTACAATCATGAGCCACTGTGTCCAATTGGTTGTTTCCTTAACAATACACTCTGCACAGGACTAAGTTGTTCAGATTACTTAATTTATTAGTGTATGCTACTACCTGCCCATTTAGAAATGGGAACAATGGCGCTTTAAGAGCTAGCAAGTTATTGAAGTTCAAATAGCTGTTGGTATTGAGATCTAAGCAGTCTGTATTTAATACTCATTGTTGTTCTTTAAAGCTCTCATTTATTGAGTGATGATAGTGGGACTGAAGCCACCCATGCCTGTATGGTACATCTGTTAGATTTGCTTTTACACTTGGATCTTTCTAATTGTAATCCAAAGTACTTCCTGCTATTTCACTATTTCTATTTTTTTTTTTTGACACTCTGAGCTTAAAGCAACATCTTACCCATCCTAAGAAGCTGAAGATGGTCAACTCCTAGTAAAGATGGCAGCTGGGAGAACACTGTTTAGGCTCCATGTTTGGAACAAATGTACAGCATTTGGTACAGCAGCAATGGTGACTTATCGCCTTGGTGGAAGACAGAACACAAAGCAAGGAGCAGGGAAAGGCAATTCTAAGTAAATAAATGAACGTTCTTCAGCAAGGAAGAACAAGAGACAGCATCCTCATTATAAAGGGGCAGCTCATGATGGGAGATCAGAGGTGAGAAGTCTTGGGAGAACTAAGCAGGAAATACTTTAAATCAATGGACTCTGAGTTTTAGTGGGTGACTCATACCTCAGACTCTTCAGCTCATAAAGAAAAGACACCGAGAGAACAGAATCTGGCTGTCAGGTGTGTGCTTTCAGGGACGGTCTCCTGCGTCCCATCTCTATTACCACCTGCTGCTTTATTACCACCTCCTCTACTGAGTTTGTTCATCCTTGGGATTTCTATGCAATGTTTTTTGTCCTCTATTTGTCAGTGATTGACAGGGATGCTGGAATTCTTATGGGAGAGAACATCCAGTTGTGTTTGGGGGCACTGCAGGTCTTTGATAAGCAGCGGACATGTGCTGTAACGAAGCAGCACTTTGCCATCAGCAGTTGCAGGAGTAATCCTCATCAGACACCCCTCATAGGTCAACTCCTCAATTGCACATTTTAAGCAAAGGGCCCTACAGGGCACAAGAAAATGCTTTGAATGATTGTCTGTAATCTTCTTTTTAATGCTATGTTTTCCCCAGGATAACACCTAATTGCTTTGTAAATGGTCCTGGTTTCTGCCTTTGATGGCCTTGCATGGAAGGCAATTATAGCGTTCTTTTAATGTGTAAAATACTTTCTTAGGTCTATTTCTTTTGGTTTTTATTTATGCTCCCAGTCACAAAAGTGTAGCTTGCAGTTGTCACTTCTTGTCATCTACTGTCTGTTGAGGCATGTCCTTCATTCCTTGAGATTTTCCTGTTCTCTGAAGAAGTGGGGAGTTACTGGTTGACCGCAGGAGTTCCGCTCCTGCTGCTTGCTGGCAAGAAAGAGAGAGCGCTCATGTAATTGATGTAACTTTCAGGGCTCAGATCTGTGTCTGAAACTGAACACAGCCTTGGGTAGAGGATTTGGAAGTGATGGAGGCATGTTTCTTTCCCCCCTTAGGAAGACAAGGAATGTGCCAAAGTCACCTTCCTAGAAGCTATTACATCTTACTCGCTACCCAAATTTCAGAACTGTGGCAAAGCACCCCTTTTGCTCTTAGCAGCAGAATGCTTTGTAGTGGCTGAGTGGGCTTTGTGCTCCACATCTGTAAGCAGATCTTAGGCTAGGTTCTAAGACCCCAGAACTCCCACCCCTTCCAGCACCCTTGCTCCCTTCACCCCCTAGTTCCCTTAGCTAGACCCAAGCTTCCTTTCAAACTCTCCACACTCAGGTCTTAATTATTCCGACTGCTTTGGGTCTTCTCTCTGTGGGCCAATCTTTTAATTGTTTGAAGAGCTCATTAAATAAGGATTTTTTTTGGGGGGGGAGGGGAGGCCTTGTTTTTGTAATAAAAACAAATTTCTGGGATTATTTAAGACATATCATTTTACCTTTTCTAATAATGTAAAACAGTATATTCGCTTCTTCCCAGTCCTCTTTTTTCATGCTGAACTGCGAGGACTGAGGCTGTTTATGAATGTCAAAGAATGAAGTATAATCATTAGGTTACCCACACAGACACTATAGTATAAGAGATGTTTGTGTGTGCTTGTTTTCTTATCGTTTTTTCTTTTCTTTTATTGAAAGTAGACTTTTATCATACAGTGTATTCTGATTATCGTTTGCCGTCCCCTACGTCTCCTAATTCCTTCCCACCTCCCCTTCCATCTGGATCCACACCTTTAATTGTCTCCCCTTAGAAAACAAACAAGCATCTAACAAATAATAATGAAATAAGATAAATCAGAAACAAACTGGAATGTGACAAAACAAGCAAACAAGAAACAGAGCCAAAGATAAAGCTCAAGAAATACATGTAGACACAGAGCACACATGTTCATACACTCAGGAATCCCATGTGTATACTCAGACCTGTAAGGCAGAAAACAAGCAAACATGTTCTGATGTAGTATTATGAGACAAAGAACTTCTAGGGATGCCTTTGAACTCAGTTAGTCATCAACTATTGGACCTTATGGGGCCTACCCTTAAGAGAGGTTTGTTTCCCCAGTAAGATACCCTTGGAGAAAACTAATTTTTCATTTTGCAAGTGGCTGTCATTTGGAGATTGCTCTGGGTTAGGCATGGGGGCACATATCCACTTTTTCCTTTAGCTCCAGGATCATATCTGGTAAAGACCTGTGCAGGCCCATGCATGTGGCCTTAGTCTCTATGAGGTCACACACATGGGAACATATTCACACATACAAATACACACAGAGATACACACCTAAAGACATATATATGTATGTGACAGTCATAGGACAGCCTCAGGGGTTGTTGATCCTTACCTTGCACCTTGTCTGAGACAAGAAGAGGGCTCTTCAGCATGAGCACAATTATCTCTAATCGTTAGCTATGAAGCTGGCAGAAAGTACCTCCAGGATGTATGGAGAGAGAATCAGTTTGCCCTAGTGATGTGAAGACACTTGCCCAAGATTGACTAGCTAGATCAAAACAGAGTAAAACTAAGTAAACTGATCACTATCATCATTTAAAAAAAAAAAAAAACTGTCAACTAGAGGATGGGCATGATGATGTATCTTGCCTTTAAACCCAGAACTTAGGAGGAAGCAAGGTAGAATGATCTCTATGAGTTTGAAGCTAGCCTAGTCTACATAGTGAGTTCCAGGCAAGCCAGCAGTGTACAGTGAGACCTGGTCTCAAAAAAGATATGTAACATGTCATATCTTTAGTAAACTAGGGATATAGCTGAAGTGGGTATAGTACTGGTATAGCATTTCTGAAGCCTGAAGGTGAGTCCCTGAACGCATAAATAGGGAGTGGTAAAGCATTATCTGTAGTTGTTGTACTTGGCAAATGGGAGCAGGGGGGTAGGAAATTCAAGCCTTTGATGGTGTGAATTAAGAATGCCTCCTAGAAGCTCTTATGGTTGAATACTTGGTCTCCAGTTTGTGAAACTGTTTAGGAAGGATTAGGTGGTACAGCTTTGTTCGAGGATGTATGTCCTTGGGATTGTGGTTGGTCTTTGAGGTATCAAAAATTTATGTCATTCTCAGTTAACTTTCTCTCCTCCAACTTGATGATAAGGAAGTAAGCTCCCAGTTACTACCCAGCACCATGATATGATGCCCATAAACTGTATCCCTCTGAAACTGAAGCCCCAATGAACTCATTCTTCTATAAGTTGCCTTAGCCATAGTGTCTCTTCACAGCAATAAAAAGTAACTAGAACAAAAGCTCTCCATATACAGTGAGTTCTAAGCCAGCCTGAGAATGAGGTTTCTTCCCTCCCTGAGAATCTACAGGCAGCTCATGGCTGCCGAGGTAGAGAGAAATGTTAGTGTTAGTTGTAAAGGCACAGTTAAAGTGTCAGAGCTTCTACAAACGACCTCTTACCTTTGTTCTCCTAAGTGATCCAAATGAAATGCATGGGTCACAAACAGACAGAGACATGAAATGGAAGGATACTACTGGGGATGAGGAAAGGGATCGACACAAGTAGGGGGATCAAGAGAGGTAATGGTGTGAGTATGATCAAGCTGTATAACACAGATGCATGGAATGTCAAGGGGAAAAGCCTTATTATTATATATAATTAATACCTGCTCATAAAATACAATAAATAATAACATACGGGCTAGCATGACACCATAGGTCACAGATGAATTAAACAGAGGTCTGTGCCTTATTTTTAACATGGCATCAATTAGATGATACGTCAGACTTTCTTCTCCTCCCTGGATCTCTCAAAAACACTCTGGACAGTCTTGGGTGTGATATATCTGTGTTTCATTCTTATCCTCATCATTATGCCTTTGTGATGTGTCCCTGATCTCAAATTCACTTTCACTATTTCTTGTCAACTAGGTGCAGTATTTAACATTTATTTACACTTATCTGCATTTTCCGTCTTCTGAGTCACACAGAGTACATAATAATGTAAACCCTCCATGGCAGTTTGATATTGGTCACTGTGAGAACTTACTGGGCTGTATCTCCCTCCTCTGGTTTAATATAGTCTGCAGATCTTGCTTGCCACAAAAAGTCATTTGTATACATCATTAAAATATGAGGTCCCTGCAATCCTGTAATACTGATTCTTGCCTTTTTCTTTTCCTTTTTTTCTTTTCTTTTCCTTTCTCTTCTTTATCTCCCCCACCCCCTTTTCTTTTTTGTTTGTCTCTGGGAAGCAGCATTTATAGAGCAAGCCCCAGCATGTTCCAAGTGTCTAATCCAGCTTTTATACACTTTTAATATTTTCAGCACTTACTGCTTTGCTGAGCAACTCTGTTGTGCTCCTTTTAGTAAAAAGTTCTTATCAGTAATTTCACTAAAACACATCAATGGCAATTGATAACGGAGGAACATCTTTCCCATTTGAAGACAGATCTGAACACGTTGTCATCACAAACCTGGGTGCTCTCTGGTCTCCTCTTGAATGTTGGATAGAAAATGTGTCTGATTAAAGTATACTGTACTAGACATCGAATGCTGGTTTTTTTTAGTGCTGTGAAGCTGTTAGCTATAGGCTGATTGCATGGTGACCCAGAGAGGATTAACTCTCAGAGACAGCTGGCAAATTGGTTCCTAGACTCTCAGTGCACAACTATGGGAGATTCTCTAGTGTTTGAAATTTCTTGCTATTTATCGACCAAGAGTATTTAACAATTAAAACCAATGGGGTTGTTTTCATTTTGAAGCAAAACAGTCTATGAGAAGCTGTTTGTAGGCACGACTCCTACCCTCCCAGTGTTTCTATATCTCTTAAACCTCTGTCACCATTTGGGATGTTTAATGATATCACATGTCTGTCATTTCACAGTTGGGTAAGGAGTTTTAAAATGGTAACATTCTAGCCTGTGTTTCAAGGGTGAAATCTTCTTATGTTTATTTTATTTATTTCAGTATGTGTGTTAAAGCTCAAGTGGTATAAGGTGTGGCAGTCAGAGGGAAACTGGCAGGAGTTGATTCTCTTCTTCCACATTGTGGGTTCCAGGAATGAGTTCAGATCATCAGACTTGGGGATAAGCATCCTTGCTTACTGAGATATTTCATAGGCTCTATTTTTTCTATTTAATAAGTCATCAAAGGGCAGCAAAGTGCTATAAAAACTCAAATGCCTCTTTTTGTGTGACCATCCTACCCTGTATCTAACTAGAACAAATGGTATGTGTCACCTAATAGAAACTATATATAATCCTCCAAATGGATGAATGGATTGCTGAATGAACGAAGGCATCGAATCAGTTTCTACACAGTTCTAGTGGATATAAAATTTAAGATTTAAGAATCTGCAAAATATATTTTGATAATAATAATTTTCTGTGAAAAAGAAGTGTGTTTCAAATTTCAGGAGGAAAAGTATAGCAAGAAAACAGGACATCAAGCATCATGGTGGAAGAGACTGGGGATGGAAAGAACTGGGGTACTGCTTTGGGGACACATCCAGCAATCTGATTGTAAGTGACTTCCAAAAGGTGTCTGCCATTATCCTTGGGTTATTAATTCATGGCCTAGTTTACTCTCCCTATAGGTCTAGTTCTGGGAGCATGTTCTGGCTTAAATATTCACAAGCCTCAGAAGTCTGGTTTATGATGTTTTCCTTCAATACCTCAGACTCAAAGTCTATGAAGTAGTCTTTGACTTTACTATGGCTTATCAATCAATAGAATGTGGAACTCAAGTGAACAATTCAAATTCTATAGAAAGTCCTGAAATATGGGGCTTGGGGATTTGTTAAAATTTGGGGGAGCTGGGAGATGCAGATGGTGAAAGGAAACTTAGAGGTGCCCAGGGGATCACTCAGGAAGTAGGGGTATTTCTTACTGTCCTGGTTTCAGGGAAAGCCAGGAGGACAATGTTTCAGGGTCTCCCGATTATTTTCTGCTTCACAGAGACCTGAGCCTTTGTGAAGGGGTAGCTAAAGAAAAAAATGAAATCAGAAACATTTGCAGCAGGAAAGAATTAAGGTCCAGATAAGTTTGGGGATCACTGAATATGGCCCCTCCAACTGTACAGGGGATGTTGACTCTTGGGCAAGTTGAGGCTAGAGAAAAATTAGTACTATTATTTATCAAGCTCAATGTGTTATGTCATTTTTAATAAATTGTTTTATCTAAACCATATATTATTTAAGTTTGGAAAAGCATTATTTGTATAAGCCTATAAATGAGATCTAATAAGTTTGGGGAAAATGTATAACTGTCTTAATTGAAGTTGTGAAAAGGCTCATATTTTAAAATGGTTCAAATGAGCTCAGAGTGGACCATCCTTGTTTCTTCCAGAGCAGATTCTGATGGTCAGATCTCCTCTCTTTGACCAGTAGGAGCCTCCTTATTTCCTTGGCTGGATATGTTCTCAGTTGAAATTCTCTATTTCTGAATGCAGTTCAAGTGAGGTCTGATGATACTTACTCCAAACAACCTTTCCATCCCTCACAAGTCCTGTTTTTCTATACAAAGAGTGATCTCCTGCCTGCTATTCCCTGACTCTTGGCTCCTTTCTGTGATTCCCGTGTTTGCCCTCCTGCTCTGGAGACTGTGAATTTCTGTGTTTTCACATCCAGGTCAAGCTAATTGTTGAGAAATTGTTCTTCAGTGTGGACCCATTGGACCCTCGTTTCTGACTGGAAAGCTCAACAAAGAGCAAGGGTTTTGCTGAGGTTTTAAAGCAGTCTAAAAGACAGTGGGGGCATGTGATCTATGTTTCACTTCACTTGCCCAGGTAAGTCCTGTCACTGTCTAGCCATGACCTCTTACTCTCTCGAAGTCTCTGCCAGTGCAGGAAAGGAGAGAGCCTCCTGTCAAACATGAACTTACTGATGATTATGGATCAGTAGTTTACTCCTCCACTTTCTATATCTTAACTGGATCAGTACTAATATAATAGTAATTATGAAAAGTGAATTAAATATATTACTGACCAATTCTATATCACTAATACTGATATTGAATTGGAGAATTTACCACATTCTCAAAACTGCCCATCACTAGCTTAGGACTCCAGAAGCATCGCAGATAGCTGTTAGAGAAAGATGTCACGTGCGCGTGTGTAGAAAACCCACAGATGACTTGAGGAACATGGGATACTGTCTTGTAGATTGATGTGTCTTGACTGAGATGCCTCTGGGTTCTGGCTGTGAGTAAGTTCTAGAATCAGTATAATGTGACACCTTTGCCTGTCCTTGCAGCTTCACTTTGATGCTGTGGTAAAGGGGATAGCCATTTTATTGTCACAAGAGTTTGACTGAATTACTAGTAGATCTGGGGCAGGACACTCAGAGTTCTTATTGCAAACATGCTGTTCAGGGAGGCTGATGTTGTTTTTCTAGTACCACACTTTGACTGAAGGCTCCAGGCTAGAGCAGGCAGGTTTGGTGCTGTGTTAATGTCCTTTGTCTGAACCTGACTTACATTTGAGGAAAAATAGATGTGGATGTTTGATGAGGGACCAGCAGTGCCCTCTTCCCTTACTGAGCTCTTTGTGTAAGCATTTGTTTATTGGCATATAAAATTATATAATAGTAATTATGTCCAACATGCTGTATTGTAATATTCATGAAATGCAGGCTGACTACGTTAAGGTAATATGCACACTGCCTCATGGAGTTATTTCATTTTGCGACTACTCAAATCTTTTAGCAATTTTCAAGAATATATTGAAACTAATTTTTTATCATGTATGAGCTTTTTAAATATGTTTTCAAATTTGGTTTGTAAATATTAAGTTCACATCTGTGTTCATGGAAATTGTCCCATGACTTTCTTTCTTTCTTTCTTTCTTTCTTTCTTTCTTTCTTTCTTTCTTTCTTTCTTCCTTCCTTCCTTCCTTCCTTCCTTCCTTCTTTTTTCTTTCTTTCTTTCAGGCAACATTGGCATCATAAAATGAGTTTGATGATATCCTTTCCTTTCTGTTTATGGAGCAATCTGAGGAAGTTTGGTGTCAGTTAATCCTTGAAGGGCTGATGGAATTCAGTGGTAAAGTACACAGCTCTCTGGTTTCCTTAGTTGAGAAATTTTCATTGCTGCCTCAATTTTACTGTTCATCATTGACCTGGTTATCATCGCGATTTAACTTTGGCACCTCATATGTGCCTACCAATTTATTAATTTATCCTAGTCTTTTTTAAAATTTCTTGGAATACGCGTTTTTTCAGAATGCTATAACAGTTCTCTGGGTTTCATTAGCATCTGCTGTAATGTCTCTCTTTTCATCTATAATTGTATTGTATTGTTCAGGTCTTCTATTTTAGATACTATGTTAAGGAATTTTGTATCTTCATCAGAAAAACTTATAATTTCAGAATGGCCTATAATTTTCTTTCCTGGTAATGTCTTTGTTTGACTTTTCTATCAGTGTATGGATAATGAATTGGTTTGGTCCCCATAGATTCATGTTTTTGAATGCTTGGCCCACAGGTAGTGACACTATTAGGAGGTGTGTCCCTGTTGAAATAGGTGTGGCCTTGTTGGGAGAAGTGTGTCACAGTGGGGGTGGGCTTTGAAACCCCTTTCCTAGCTTCCTAGAAGCTATCATGGAAGTCTATCCTGGTTGCCTTCAGATCAAGATGCAGACCTTCAGCTCCTTCTTTAGTATCATATTGACCTGGATGCTGCCATGCTTCCTGCCATGATGATAATGGACTGAAACTCTGAAACCAGAAGTCAGCCCCAATTAAATGTACTTTATAAGAGTTATCTTGGTCATGGTGCCTCTTCACATCAATGAAATCCTAACTAAGACAGATAACCTTACAAAATGATGTCCTAAGTATTTGCATTGGGCTAAATAAAATATGTATCAGATCTAGAAACTTATATCAGAATATTAGTATCCCTAGAGTGGTAAACATGGTGGGTATTATTATAATCATTGAAATTAATCACTGAGTCATGTGCTGGGCAGTGAACATGACACAAACTAGAGTTACTAGGGAAGAAGGTACTTGGCCTGTGTTTAAGTCTCTGATGAGCTGTGACAGGGAAATAAAATAAATAAAGCTTTTCCTTTTCCTCCCCAAGCTTATTTTGGCTAGTGTTTCATTTTAGAGAGGGTAAGAAAATACAGATTGTTTATGGAATTAAACTGTAGACAATATAACTCTGAGAAACAGTAAATATAATCTTTTAATTATGATAGAAAAAGTGGATGTTTTCTGGAAATTTCATATTCTGTTACTAAAAGTATAAACTAGGTAATTAGACATTATTTTGGAACCTTCTCTTTGGCATGTATATATGTGACTTTGTGGTCTGCTAGTCTATGTTAAAGGGGTTCTTGTGCCTTGCATAAACCAAAGATTGTATAATATTCCAGATCTAAAATATCTACTCATGGTTATTTTTGCTTTTACAAGAGAAGTATGGCACTTGAAAGGAAGTATGATGGGTAAATTAGCTGGTAAACTGATCTTATGAGAAAATTCAAGTGGACTAATTTAGATAAAAGCACCAATGAAAATAAAATTTTAGTTGATTTTGTAATAAAAAGGAAACTCATCTGCATCATCTAGTATCCTAAATAATTACCAGCTTCATTTCTTTGTGACCTGTGTTTTATTCTTAACTCAGTCTAACTGGCTTCACATAGCTCAGAGCAAGCTAGAAAGTTGACACTAGAAGTGTCTGACATCAACAGTGATGAAATTACCTTGCTTTTTGTCCTAGCACATGGTATTATGAGGGATGGTTTCTTATTGTCTATTCCTAGTTATCTTATTCTGTCTCTAGTGTTTAATTTCTATGATTATTATGTTGTCACATATGAAGTTATACAACAGTACATGGCATATGGCAGAAAAACTACTTATTTAATGGATGAAAATGCTGGAAAAGATATGTAGGTGCTATTCCAGTAATTTCTAGGACTATAATATTGCACCAGTATTTTGGAACCTGTAGAGTTTTATGAGTTAATAGAATTTCTGTACCAGAAAAGATTGTTTCATGTATGATCTAATTTAGAATCAGTTTCCTTTCCCTCCCCACCAAAAAGCATAATATCAATAACAACAAAATTAGACCCAAACAAAGGCAGAAACAAAAACAAAATAAAAACAGGAACAAAAACAAAAACAGAAACAAAAAAGGACAAAAGCCAAAGTAGAAACAAAACCAAAACCCAGCTCCCCAGGAAAGTTCCATATGTGTGTGTGTGTGTGTGTGTGTGTGTGTGTGTGTGTGTGTGTGTATGTGTATGCAAGTTCATGTGTGTCAGTTGGTCATACACTATCACACAGTGGAGGGAAACTTTTAGTATTGGCCTTTGCTAGCTGCCTTATTTGAAACAGGCTATCTTGTTTAACGTTATGTATGGCAGGACAGCTGGATAAGGAGCTTCTCAGCATTTTTCTATCTTCTTCTTTTGCTTCAATGTAGGCATTAAAGCTGCACACTGTTACTCACAGCTACACTTGGATTCTGGGCATTCTTACTCAGATTCTCATCTTGTGTTTGCTTAGAAAACACTTTACCCAGTGGGCAATCTCCCAGGCTTTGAACTCATAGTTTGGCATTGCTCATCATGTATAGGGGGATTTTTTATTAATTTATGTCTCAGCAAAGACACTGGATATAAGCACCACCTAGTTTCTTACATCATAGGCAATTGTGGCATTGGGGTGAGGGTGCTGGGATGCACAGCCCCCTTGTCCAGTCTCTTCCTTATCTTGGTCATTCTTAAGTGTTGTGACACTTCCTTGGTTTGTTGTTGCAGGAGGATACTGTCGGGTGGCATCTTCAGATCCCCCTGTGATGAAGGAAAGGATGGGGATGAGCATTGGGAGTTAGAATCTCCCTTTCAATCGGACCTCACATGGATCTTCTGAGGCTCTCTGTGCTAGTACTAAAGCTGTGTGATTTGTGGGAGGAGAGCCCTGTCCCTGTCCCTACAACAGTCTAATGTGGGAGGTGGTTTTGACCATTACATAGAAAATGAACTGAGGGCTTAGCAATGCTTCCTTGGAGAGGTTTAAAGAATGTTTTAATGTGATTTTTGTTTTCAAATTTGCTAAACCATTCTTGGATCGAGTTAGTTACCTAAGAAAAGTAGATTTGTCTGTTCTTCAACTGCTTCCCCCAGTGTGAGGGAAGAGGAACATCTGCTAAGTGCAACCTCTTCTTAGGCAGTCCATGAAGTCAAAACTGTTTTTAAAACAGTTAACATAAAAGTACCAAGACATCTCAAATTGTCTCAGCAAATATGAAATTTTTTAATGGCTGCAAGGCATTCAGTATTTGTCCCATACTGAAGGCAGAAACTAGACCATCTGCCTTTGTGTTCGTGAGCTCTGCATTTGCAGACTCAGTCAAGTTTGGGTGGGAAATAAAATGAAAAGGTGAGCATAACCGGGAGGCTGAGGCCAGGGAATTGCAATGAGTTAATAGCCAGCCGTGGCTCCAGAGTGAGACAATGTCTCAAAAACGAACAAACAATAAAACAACCACAGATAGTTGAAAAAATCGTCTCTACTGAATCTGTGCAGACCGTTTTCTTTGTTCTCTAAACACACAGAATAGCAATTGCTTATACAATAGTTATGTTCTAGGTTTTATAGGATGTTAGAGATGATTTTCAGTACACAGGAAGACGTGCCTTCAAAATGCAAATAATACCAAACCATTTTGCAGAGACCTGAGTTTCACAGATTTTGGTTCTTCTGAGGACTTGAAACCAACCTCACAAGTACATTGAGAGATTTTGGTATTGCTAGACAGTAAAAGGATTTGGAATAGTACAAAGCAATATAGCACCTTTTAGGAAAACAGCTAACATTTGTATGCTTTTTATCAATGTATAACAGACATACATATTATGTATTTCCTTTTTAAAAAATTTATGTGTATATAATGGTATATAATGTATATATGTGTGTATGCCACCTGTGTATGAGTACCTGTATGGATCAGAAGAGGGCACTGGAACATTGGAATGGAGATTGTAAGCCATCAGCCTGGATGGTGGGAACCAAATGCAAGTCTTGGGGAAGCGCAATGAGCACTCTTAACTGCTCAGTCATCTTACTCTCCCCTACTACTGTTAAAGAAGCTATTAAATAGTATTTAGAATATCTTGCCTTCTGAGCTAAATAGAAGTTAATGTTGTACATAGATGAATCCTTTATATGGGCCTTCAATAATTTGTTATTGTAAAGCTATCTTGACATCTAAAGTTCGGGGGCGGTTGGTGGTACTATTGGTGGTAGGAACCATCTTTATGGAAGACCAGAAAATGGAGAGTGGTTCTTGATTGGGTGGGTACACTTAGAATAAATTCAGTTAACTCCCAGGTTTTCTGCCTGGGGTTGGGACCCCACTATTTCCTTTGCCCCATTCGTGTTGTCGCCAATCATGCTCTTTTGTTTTGTTTTCTTGGAATTTCTCTCTGTGCCTTTCCCTTCAGGATACCTATTGCTGAAGTGGAATTGGCAAATAGGAGAGTATTGCATTTCTGTTATGTCAAGTTGTTCTTGTCTACCTAGCTTGGAGAATAGTTCTTGCAAGGCTTTTGTCATGTTCTATTTTCCAGAGCGAGGAGCTGTATTTTCTCTGGAGCATCAACTCCAACAACTTAGTTTTTTTTCTCTGTTGCACTCAGCATCTTCCAGAAGTGCCAAGGCAGCAGTTTCCCATCTGTCTACACCATTTCTTACCACAGCATGAGGGACCCAGGAAAGAGAAGCACAGCTGGCTGCACATGTGCTCCAAATGGCAACAGGTATCTGTTGACCACTTTAGAGTCAATCCTGAGGAGAGCCATCTCTGCTCACATGTACTTAAGTTTCCAGGAACCAGGAATTTACAGCCCAAAGCTGTTCTGGAATCTTCCAACTTCTCTTACTATTTTTATGCATGCTATTTTTCACTACTATTAGTCTCACTATTTTTATTCACTCTTGTTATTCCTGATATGGAGGGGTGTGTGTGTGTGTGTGTGTGTGTGTGTGTGTGTGTGTGTGTGTGTGTGTGTGAGAGAGAGAGAGAGAGAGAGAGAGAGAGAGAGAGAGAGAGAGAGAGAGAGAGAGAGAGAGAGTTTGAGGAATTTTCATGCGAGAGTATGAAAGTTGTATATAAAATGAATTATTGTGTGGTTTTGGAAACCGAGGAATTACCAACAGTGAAGATCAAGTTTACGTTGCTGTAGCTATATTCTATTCTCACAGGACTCTACATCTCACCCTCACACTACCTTTGCATCACGGTTAATTCTAGATGCTATTTGAACAATGCCTTTACTTACAGTGCAATCTCACGGGAGGAAAACAATCCCAATTGCAGCTGCACACTCCTCACATCATGACAGCAGGGCACTGAGTAAGTTTATGAAGTTTTTGAGTTTATTTTTTCCTTATTCATAATTATATCCTTCTGTGGAATTATTGTCAATTGTAGTAAATAAGATATAATACAAAATCGTTTGTTTTATCTGTTGCTTTTACTCATGTAGTCTCACGGGATGACTCATTTTTAGTCTAAGGAGAACAGATCACAACTCCTGCAGATCTCTCTGCACTTAGGGTGAAAATTAGCAGGTATTGCCATTTCTCCTGAGGGTCAAGTGGACTTTAAATAAAGTATGTTTTCTAGTAGTTCCCTTGAGAAGTTGAGAAGTCAGGAAGACTCAACCTGAGGTGTCCCCTACATCTAGCAAGACCTACATGGGAGAAAGGGTAGTCTCTCACTGTACATAGGACATCTTGTCTTTCTTGCTTGGTTACTCCTTCTTCAATCTGGACCACCACAGGTCAGCTTTTACATCCTCTTTCCCTCTTCCTACTTCCCTTCCCCATGTTCCTTCTCTTTTACCTGCTTCTCTTCCTTTTCCTCATTCTCCCTTTTTTCTTCTACATGTGTTATTATTTCATGATCCCAGGATATGGTGTAGTGTACTTCACTAAGCTTTGTAAGTCCATGCAAGTATGCTTTGATATATTCATGCTTGGGTCTGCATGCTGTTTCTTTGATGCTTTCTTAAATTCAATTCAGCAGAAGCACATTCAGAATTGGAAGCAGAGCTTTATTTCACTTCTGACTTTCTTAGTCCATACCAAGGTCTATTTGCTAACTGATTAAAGAACTGCCAGCAGAAACTAAAAGGAGCTAGCCACTGGTCAAATGAGCACACTTGGGTGCTGTGCTCTGGGACTTGTTTATGATGACACTTAACCTATGTAAATAAATGTCTCTTTAATGAATGCTATCACTTAGCTTATTAGGATGATTAGGAGAAGACCTGGTTGGCTCTTTCAGTTCAAAGGAATTCTGATTTTAATGTCTGTATTACCCAAATTCATGTTAAAATCCTAACCCTCAATGTGGGGTCATGGGGAAATACCCTTAAAGGATGGAATAAAAAGAGACCCCCAAAGACAGCCCCATGCAACTTCTACCATACAAGGACACAGTAAGATAGTAGCATCCATGAAGCATAGATGAGCCCCAAGATGAATCAGGTTGCCCCTAATCTGGGCTTTTGTGGCTCCCATGCGGTGAAAAATGAATTTCCATTGTTTATAAGGTATAAACAGGTATTAGTAGGCTTACAGCCCAAGACAGGAAGAGAGCCTTTGTACCTCACTCTGATGTGTTTCTACTGGGTTTAGGAAGCACTGGCCTCCGTCAGGCACAGTGCACCTTAATTGAGGTTGTTGATTTGTATGAAGCTAACCCCAAACAAGAAAAGCGGGCAGCACAAAAGCTCTCCAGCCTTCAGATTCCCATTGTGTTTTAAGTGCAATAAACTGCTCTGTGTGAAGCAGAATGGAATGAGCTCATACCTGGGATTCAGACCATCCTTGGCCAGATCAAAGCACAACCTTTGGGCCATCAGTGACCTGTAAGTCCACACCAAGCTCAGGGTGTTCAGCAGTAGAGCAGTACTTGAGTGCGCTGTTTAAATATTCAGTGAGATTTTATGAGTAATAGTCATTTCAGTGAACCCTGAGCACATCATAGCTTTGTTTTAGTCAATAGTTTTCTAGAGCCTCAGACATGATGAATGTATATTATAAAGAGGATTTATTAGATTGTCTTGTACAACAGGTGTTGGCTAGTCCAACAGTGATCAGAAAGTGAATACCATGTCTCCCTAAAAATTTAGTGGGATTTATTCTCAGAGGAAGGCACAGGAATTTCCAGCCAGTAGGATTATTTTTCAAGATAATGGTGAAGCTAAATGAGGAGGACCTTCAGGGGTGATCCTTTCTCTTTCTGAGGTAGCTTCCTTGTAACTCAGTTTAGTTGCTTTTGTCTTACTGACTATACATTGTCAATATATTAAGGCCAGAAGCCAAAGGAGAATTAAATCAATGTTGGCAGAATTATAAGGCCATGAGCCATAAGACTTCAGTTGCAAATTTATCTAAGGAAAGGAAAAAATGTATATTTGACCTATTCCAGTAGTTTCTGTAAATTTTATGATTGTAGTTCAGCATTCAGGAAAGAGCTGTTTTTATAGAAGCTTATATTTAAATATTTTCTACTGAAAATTACAATAATCTCCATTAGCTCATTTTAAATTCATAACACACATCCCCCTGCCCACGACATAAATTTGCACGTCCAAATAGGTTATCCCATATATCTAAGTTACTGTGTGGCGATCCCTTGCTCTGGAGTCAACCATCACTCAGAAACTTAGCATCCATAAAAATTAAGCCCTTGATATCCTTGAGGTTTTGAGATAGTTGGTTACTGTAGCATAAATTACTGTAATAGGATTCAAATAGTTCTGTTCTTGCTTGAATCAAATTCATAAAACACCATTTAGCTTACTGTTGGTGTCAATTCAAACAGAATTACATATTTATAAATGTAACAGTAGATAGACATGCTGCCAAGGAGTGTTGCAGACTAACTTCACTGAGTGGCTGGCTCTTGATAGTAAACAAGTACACAGGGATTACATGGAATGCTCTCTGATGAACAGTTCTCAGGGTAGCCTGGTCTCCTCTCTCTCTCTCTCTCTCTCTCTCTCTATATATATATATATATATATATATATATATATATATATATCTTATTTTTACCACCTAAGAATGACAAAGATGTGTTGGGAGTGCTGGCTAAGACAGGGAGGAGCTGGCTGGTAGTCTGGCCTTTGTTCCGGTTCCTCCTAGAAATGGGACACGCTTCAGTTCAATAGCCCAGCATACCATAAAGGCAGTCTGCTCTGCAAGGGCCCTTAGCTACACAATGAAAACATAAACACATTGAATTCTTGCTGCCCTGGATTATGAGGACACCAACTTACTCTGCATCCTCTGCTCTGTCATCCGTTACTACCATGTGTTAGTGAGAGACCCTGATGTTTATTTGGTCTCATACATCCTGGGCAAGCAGCTACATCATAAGCCTATGTTCATAAGATATCTTCCCCCTCTGATGTGTGTGTGTGTGTGTGTGTGTGTGTGTGTGTGTGTGTGTAATAGTGTAATGTGTGTGGAAGTGCACATATGCCACAGCATGCATGTAGATGTCAGAGGTCAACTTGGATGTTGGTCCTTACTCCTTTGACAAAGAGTCTCTTGTTTGTCACTGTGTATGCTAGGGTAACTGCCCATTCATCCTCCGGAGAGCCTTCTAATTTCACCTCCCATCTGATGTTAGAAGTACTGTGATTATAGACATGTGCTATTACATCTGTAGAGTAGGCTCTGGGGATCTGAGCTGAGACACTCGTGGTTGCATAGCAAGTGCTTTATGCACCCACTTTCAAAATGACATTTCTATGATTGAAAAGAAAAGAGAAATTTAAACTTGGCTTCAAGGAATATCAGTGGTCTTCTCTGATTGTCAGCAGCAAAATTGGTTTAAGCGTATGCTGTAGTAGTAATTGTGCATAGTGAATGCCTAACCTTGAATTTAGATGTGGAAACAGGAGTCACAGACTCTCAGAGCAGAAGTTTTCCAGGAAAGTTTTGAATGCATGCCCTCTTTTTCTAAAATGGGTTACCACTCGTGACTCTTGGCAAATGGCGTCATTTTACAGACACTGCTGCTGTAAAGGGTGGGGCCACTCAACACATTTCTCTTGGGTGGTCCAGCTTCATTTGTTATCTAGAAGAGTGAGCTCTGTATTTATTTAACTTAACCTACACAGCTCTTTCTGGTTTCTGCTTTTATATTACCCATGTTTCTACCTGTAGTGGGGGAGAAACAGTGGATGGTGCGGGCCTGTTTCTATGAGCAGATGCAATACCTAAGGGCTGAGTGATGGGAAATCACCTGAGGCCCAGCACGGTGGCACACACCCTTAATTCCATCACTTGGGAGGCAAAGTCAGGCAAATCTCTGTGAGCTCGAGGCCAACCTTGTCTACAAAGTGAGTTTCAGTACAGCCAGGGCTACACACAAAGAAACCCTGTCTTGAATGTCACCCCCCCACCCCTAAAAAATGAAAGTTACATGAAGCAAGAAAAATAGAGATAGATTGCCTGGGAAGAGAATACAGGAAGGGCTCCTTTATTTTAAATTCCTGGTTGGATTCATTGGCAGTTGAGGCATTGAAGAGATTTACAGATTTCTGAAGATCAGCTCAAAGATGAGAGAAGGAGTGATCTATGATTAATGAAGGACGGAAGATGTTGCCTCGCAAGCCTGAGGACCCAAGTTCCATGCCAGAATCCAGATTTTAAAGCCTTGCATGTTGGCATCCTCTTGTAATCCCAGTAAGGGGAGGTGGGGACAGCAGATTCTCTGGTATTCACTGGCTGGCTAGTCTAGCCTAGTGATCAGTTCCAGATCAGTAAGACACCTTTTCTACCAGGAGCTAGACAGTGGTATTCCTGAAGATGACAGCAGAGGCTGTGTTCTAGTTTACATCTCTGTGTGTGTATCTGCACACCCACATGTGTGTACATATGTACACACATATACTTTTTTTTTAAAAAATAGAAATTTCAATCACACTCAAATATGTTTATGTATATCTATGGTTATAAGATAAAGCTTTTAAGCAGAATACTTATGACAATTGGTTATTCTTCAGTGGCCTGTGAAATTCAAGATCACTTGGAGGTACTTCAGTCATTAGTGAGTTTCTATTTTTTGTTAGTTAGTTTGCTCCTACAATAAAGTGCTTTCCTGAAATCTGAATAAAAACGAATTCTCAACTCCTAAATTCAGACTGCTCCCTTCGATGAATCCCTATTCCTGTGTTTAATAATTGAAGTTGGGAAAACACATTCTTCTAATGATTTTCTTTTTCTAGAGAAAAACATAAGAAGGCTTATTAGCAGCTCAAATGTGATCACCCTCTTTATTCTTTTCTTATTGAGCTATCAAAGAGTTTTGCCAACGGCTTCTGTATTTCCCTCGCTACCTCCTTTTCCTCCTGCAGAACAGCAGAATTCAACTGGGTCCAGTGCTTTGTCAAATTGAATAGTTTTAATTGCTTTATTTGCAGTGGGAAAATCTTTTAATATTTCACTTTTCCCCTCTAGACATCACATTCTTTGCCATGTGACTTCCTCTCTCCTTCATTTGAATAATCAGATGAAGCTTCACACTTAGTTCTTCCCTTAGAGACTTTTATCTTTCTTCCTTTCACTTCTGCATGCTCTCTCTCCCCTCTTCCCCTTCCTACCCTACTCTTTTCTGGTTTCTTTGCTGTGTATTTCATTCTCATTTTCTTCTCTTCTATATTTCTATCTCTTCATCTGTCTTTGGCTATAAATTTTTCCGGAACCCACAGTGTATCTTTTATTTCTGTTTCTCTCACTCTTTTTATTTAT